>NC_138125.1:108745065-108787565 GCF_964188305.1 Podarcis bocagei
CACCATTTAACACTCTACCATGCTGCATCCTTCTTAAACTTGTTGTCTTTTTAAGAATTATTTTGACTGCTTGCAGTAGTGTGTGTGTGTGTGTGTGTGTGTGTGTGTGTGTGTGTCTGTCTGTTTGGGAAGGGGGAGACCATGCAAAGGGATGGTATAATTGTCAGAAATATGCACACTCCCCCACTATCATTTCCATCTGCTAAGTGATACCCAGGTGTATAAGCGAGATAATTTAACATGAAGCCAGTTTCAGTTCTCTATTGCCGCGGATACATTTGAATGAATGGGAAAGAGTGCAAAAAACCCCCACAAACCATTTATGGGATCTGCCTCTTTTACCTTTTGTTCAGATGTGCCTTGTCGAGTCTCATTTGGAAATGGGGCTCCATGTGAGAAAACTTCGCACTGGGAAGTTTTGTGACCTTACCCTGAGTTGCTTGTGATATTGTACAGCGGAGGTTTCACAGTGACGTAGTTGCATATTTTGGAATAAGTGCGGGAGTCACTTAACGACCTTGCACGAGGGCTTCTGCTTGTGCAACGGGGCTCCCCCCTCCCCTCTGCCAGTACCCCCTGAAACTGGGGTGGGGTGGGGAGTCAGGAGAACACAGAACAGTGTGCAAAGGGAGGAGAGAAGTGATAATTCCCTATGGCAAGGTGCAATCCTTGGGCTCATGGGACATTCACGATGGCACAACATTCAATTCCACCCACAGTCTTAAGAACTGGCTGTTGCTCTTGGACACTTGTAGGATGCCGCAGCGGTCTTTATTTGTTGATCTGTTTAGAGCAACGGAGAATGTTAATGGTGGCTTACCCTGTGTAGTGTAACAAGCACTTTTTACTAATCCAGCGCTGTAAAAATTAAAATAATAAAATCTTCCACCTCCCCTCCCCCCAACCTCCCCTCCCCCTTCTTCTTGCTCTTCGATACAAGAATTCTAGACAGTCAGGGTACTGTATTCGTTGGGCTAAGGCTGGGCTGTTAGCTAAATTAAGCCATTGTGACTCAAAATCCTCCTTTAATAAGGTTCATGCTGTCTACAACTTCATCATTTTCTGCTGAATGATAATTACTTTATTCAATCATGTTCAAGGTTTTAGTGAAAGCTAGCATTGATTGATTAACTTCAATTACCATGCTTACATTTGCATAGATAAAAACTGCTTTTCAATTTGTGAGTGGCACGCCAGTGGAAACCCTGCGCTGATATTTGCATTTCAATGTGAACAGTGAAGAATAAAGGTGGGAGAGAGGTCTGATCAGTGCTAAGCCCTTTCTGCTTCAGTGCTTAAGCAGTTTTTTCCCATAAACACTCTTGTTATGATGTTAGTTTGTTCAATCCAGTCTGAGGGTAACCGATGGAGCCTCCTGTTTGACAAGCGTGCATGACAATCGTAACCGGGCGGACTGGGAAATCCGAAAAGTCAAGACTTCTCGACAGAAGCTAGGCTGTGCACCATGCAAATTAAACAGACAAAATTCTCCCTGCGACTACAATGGGAGCGCAGAGTGCCCCTCCGGTGCTTTCAAAAGCAGCCTTGTCAGCTATTGATTTAGACTCCAAATTTCGACTTTGCTCTTTCCGTGGAGGGAGTCTGGTGTGACTCAGCGAATTGAAACAACAACAACAAACTCGCCGGCTGCCTGCCTCTCCTTTGCCAGTTCCACCAGGGCAAAAGTCCCAAGGAGCAAATGAGCAACTTGTAACATGATCACGCTTTAGAAAAGGACCCCCGCCTCAATATGCTGGCGTTTTTATTCAGCTGGCTCAATACTAGCTGCACTTTCTTTGGTGCAAAGTGGAGGCGTTCTTCGGAGTTGGTAGTTTGATGAATCCTTCGAAAGTTGCAAAGCAGGAGAGGACTATCCCAAATTTCCAAGTTCAGGGCTTCCGGATAGCAGGGGTAGTTGTCAGTGGTCTTGCCAGGGCAGGATTTTGGGGCAGAAGTTGCCATAGAATGGGCAGGGGGAGCTCCAAGCACAGCTGGGCTGGCACACCCTTCTCCAGTTTTAATACGAATTTAAGCAAATTAATACAATTGCCATCCCCAGAGCCCACACATAAGCCTTGGCCCCCCGACATCCCAGTGTACATGGCCATACTTGCTCAGTCCCTGACCTTCCCAATGTTGAGCAGGGAAGGCCTGGGGGGGGCCCTGAACTCACATTTCCTTGAACACAAGCAGAGTGCCTGCGAACTGACGGTATGAGGGTCCTTTGTCGCATGGTGTGTGTGTATGCATTCTCTTCATGTTCCAAACCCTTGCAGACCATCCTGCTCCACACTAGAAATGTTGCAGACTGGGCTGGTGGGGCAATGTTCATGGGGGTTAATAGGGTGCGCATACCTGCCAACATGTTGAGTCCCCAAACCGTGATGTGCGTCTTCCCGTCCGTGCTCCTCCATGAGCCATGTGACTTATATGAGATTGTGAAGCTTCCAAAAAGTGTTTTTTCGTGGCCATGCCTTCAGGGCGACCAAAAATGTGTGCGATGGTGCCCCCCCCCCCCAGCACTTTTTTCGGGGCAAGATATTGGCACTCAAAATGGTGCTCTTGCAGGAAAAATTGGGATGTCCCAGTTTTCCTGAGATACTTTACGGGTATGGGTGGCGCTTTCGTGCCTCCAAGGATTAGGTTTTGCATGGCATGGTTCACGCAGAACAGAACTGCAAGTGATAAGAGACATGGAGCCATTTGCAGAAAATGGTAGCCTGGATAACCTTCCACTGCCCTCCTCTGTAACACGCAATAGAGCTTTACCTTATATCCTGACCACCTTATACCATGTTTTTCCCACCCTGCACCATTTCAGCAGTTGGTGCTGAAAAAAATGAGGAAGTCCTCAAAATAATGGCATCAGAGTGCAGACTACGATGTCCTCTATGCTACGGAGAAAGAAGGCGAGAACTCTACATGGGGCTGCCATTTTCAGCCATGTGTTTCTTATGGCAGAGCACAGAAGGTGCGTCTCCCCTCCTATCGTTCAGCCCGCACACTGAGGTCCACCTCGGAGGGTGTTCTGGTTCCCTCACTGGGAGAAGTGACGTTACAGGGAACCAGGCAGAGGGCCTTCTCAGTAGCGGTGCCCTCCCTGTGGAATCCTCTCCCATAAGAACTACACAACTTTTAGAAGACACCTGAAGGCAGCCCTGTATCAGGAAGTTTCAAATGTTTTATTATGATTTTATATGTGTTGGAAGCAACTCAGCCAGATGCACAGGGTATAAATCTCCTCCTCCTCCTCTTTGGTCCATGTCATCTTCCTGGTTCACACTTTGGCCCCTTCAGTTTAAAGGTGATTGGGAACAAATGCTCAGACAATACCCTGCCAGAGAATTTAGGAACTTGTGGCTGACAATCGTACGTTCGGCAGAGCAGAGGAAGTGCCTTGTACTGGCCAGCAGAGACTACTCTGGGCTTGAGGCAGTATTTTGCCCCAGCCCTGTGTGGATCTTCTGCATGCGAGGCAAATTTGCTGTTACTGGGTTACAGCCCTGGTCTGATTTGGAATAAGTCGACTCATTCTATCGCCCTTTTAAAGTGCCAACGAACCTTTTTATTGGGTGCCTGAATATCGGAGCATCAAGGAATGGAAGTGAGCAATACAAATCCGAACACGGAATTCCACAGGGAATGCAAAAGGAGTACCAGCCTCCTACTAAGGGGGTTAAAACAGTTTTCAGATGCTGCTGTTTGAATTCCCCGATGGCGTTATTGAAAGCCCCATGACTCTCGAAGCTGTTCTGCTTGGAAGTCTGCCAGGGCTTGGATTGATCTAGTGTCAAGGCTTGCCATAGAATCTACTGTAAGCTATCAGCAACCATTTCCAACATCAATGAACAGAAGCACCACCTGTGTGTATTTAAGGCTGAGTTCCCTATATGCACAGGGTGCCACTAGTTTTGAATTCATAACATTTGCAGGTAGAGTTTACCTGCTTATCTGCTACATCGGGATGGCCAAAAATCCAAATCTCACCCTTACATACCGTGAAGGCATTGCATGAAATGATATGCTGCTTTTTTCTCTTTTTTTGCACTGCACAGAATAATGCTTCATCCAATTCTATGCACAGCATTTTGAGTTTGGTAGAGTGGTCTTTTTAGGCATACGAGGAAGGCTTTTGTAATAGCCTTTCATCTCATTCTTGTTTTCCTAAATTTTGGGGTGATGCAGCTGAGAGAAATTGAGTACAGGATATATCATGGATTTGAGTAAGCAGGGAAGTCATTCTTGGTAAAGTTTAGCAGGTGAACAGTTTCAAAGTAGAAGAGTTTGGATTTGATATCCCGCTTTATCACTACCCGAAGGAGTCTCAAAGCGGCTAACATTCTCCTTTCCCTTCCTCCCCCACAACAAACACTCTGTGAGGTGAGTGGGGCTGAGAGACTGGCCAAGGTCACCCAGCAGCTGCATGTGGAGGAGCGGAGACGCGAACCTGGTTCCCCAGATTACGAATCTCTTAACCACTACACCACACTGACTCCTTTTGGCATAAGAACATGTGATAGTCATGGTTAGTGTGTTGGACTCAGACCTGGGAGATCAGGATTCAAATCCCCTCTCAGTCATTAAACCTTCAGGAGGACTTTCGTTCACTCACTGTCTCTCTAGCCACAGGGTTTCTGAGATGTCCTAGCCATCCACCTGAATCTAATAGAACGAGGGATCCAGGGGCGCAGTTATTCGACCTGCACCAGAACCAGGGGCAACCCCCAAACCAGCTAGGGAGACAGCTTGCCACAGTTTTTAGCACCCCTGCAGATGGTGAGCATGACTGTTGTCAGTCAAACTGGCATCTTTTCAGAGTTGCCCGGCGACTTACTACAACAATTTCATCCTGAGTTCCGGCACCTATTTTTCTTGAAAAAAAGCACTGGTTACAACGCCTGCTGTGGCTGCAGAGACGGATATGTGAGAGACATGTTTCTGTCTCCTGTGTTGTTTTTGCTGTGTTTGCAGCACTGAAGTGAGCTCTGTGGGGCACACGCCTAGGCAGTGTGTATGGAGTTCCTGGGTTGCCCAGATGACAAGACCTCTCCCCCTCTCAGCCTCAGTGATGTGGTCCAAAGGAAAGCAGATCAAAACATAACCCTAGATGAATGGCACACACTCACTCCCCACGCCACCCCGGTTGGTTTCTTCAGAGCATCTAATAATAATAATAATTTATTATTTATACCCCTCCCATCTGGCTGGGTTTCCCCAGCCACTCTGGGCGGCTTCCAACAGAACACTAAAATAAGATAACCTATTAAACATTAAAAGCTTCCCTAAACAGGGCTGCCTTCAGATGTCTTCTAAAAGTTTGGTAGTTATTTTTCTTTTTGACATCTGGTGGGAGGGCGTTCCACAGGGTGGGCGCCACTACCGAGAAGGCCCTCTGCCTGGTTCCCTGTAACTTGGCTTCTCGCAGCGAGGGAACCGCCAGAAGGCCCTTGGCGCTGGACCTCAGTGTCCGGGCAGAACGATGGGGGTGGAGACGCTCCTTCAGGTATACTGGACCGAGTCATACTTTTCCCTGTGACAAAAACTGTAGTAATCTAAATGCTACTTAATAATACTTCTGTGTTCAGAGCTCAAAAAGAAGAAGGAAGTGTTATCAAGCTATTTTCTTCAGTCATTGTGTATTTAAGAAAGTGGGATGCATTGCAAAAATAAAATTAATCGGTCTTTCTGCCCCAAATGTCCCAAAACAAGGATGATTGCGACAGTGCCAAAAGGAAACTCCTGCTGTGAATAAATTGGATCATTTTAAAAATGATGTTCAGATGACAAATCTGTATATCTTCCAGGGTTACTTTGCTATTCGCGCTGGAACCTACACACTGTGTTATGAGAGAGAGTACAGATGGCAGCAAGTTGTGTCTATGCAGGGATTTTTGTCCATCTCAAAAAATATTTCTTTAAAATTACTCAAGACAGATGGAAAGACAAATCTGTCTTAAGATATTTAATCCCAATATATAACTGTTCAGATGACTTACAACAATAGGAAATCGCCAGTTTGTTTTCTAAACCCTCCTGCAATGTTTGCCATAAGAACACAAATTATGTGTACGTTTTAATGCCTCTATGCTTCATAATTATGCATGGTTGTGTGCTGTTATAATTGACATAAAATATAAAACAGGTCAAAGAGCAGCTATTAAAACTATTTTTCATTTTGCTTTCTGACAGCCAGCAACATCGCAGGCTAGTGCATTTAATAGGGCCTTGTGCAGAATGCACAGATAGTTATATAATTTCATCCATATTAAAGCCTCCAGAACTTGCAACCTAATTATTTCCTACACGATACTGTTGTAAAGTATATTACTTTATTTGGAATGGGTCCATTTTGAGATTAAATAATCGAAGTACATTAAATTAGCATGGCTAGAGCAATCATAAAACTTACTTTTCTTCTACTTAGTCAAAAAATAATGGTAGAAATGGGCTTATCCAATCTGCTTGTTTTAATTACTGAAGTATATTTTCAACCAGAAGGCAAATTGAATACTGTATCAGAGCAAAATGAAAATAGGTAATTTACCTGCTAAGAGAAGTGCTAGTCCTGTAAAGAAAAGGAAAAGCTGGAAGAAAGCTGAATTTGCCTCTTGTTCCTTTTTCGCCATGCTTGGCCTAGCTTGATATAGGGCGCTTTGCTATATGGTCAACATGGATTCTACATCAATGGGAAAATTGGATCTTTCCAGGTATGTTTTTATGCATTTGATGACCCCGGAGGAAGATGGAACGCACATCCCTGTGAAGTACCTGGAAGGAGCTGCTCTTGAGAGAAGAAGGGCCTCATAACATTTTACTTGATCATTTCCTCCCCAGTTTAATAAAAGCCATCAGAACACTCACTTTACAGAAGCCTCACCTGGTGTGTGATGAACAAAAGCAAATTTAGCAGACAAGAGTGAGCACAAGTCCACAATTAGCAAGATTGGTAGCTAAACCACTGTGTGCTACACGTTCTGTGCTTCGGGGCAACTTAGAAAACCAGGATGGATTTTTGAGTGATGAATATTGATAGAAGCCTGCAGTGGAAATGAGTTTGATAGTGACCTTCACTGCAATGCCTACCAAAGGGAGGCTCGGCCTATCAGAACCTCCTGTCCTTTGTTCCCAAAAGTATAGTGAAACTATTTTCTTCTGTTCTCCACCTTCGTTTGGAACTAAATAAACATATACAGTGGTACCTCGGGATGCAAACGGGATCCGTTCCATCCTGAACAGAACGTAAGATGCGACATCGCGTCTGCGCGTGTGCAGGTTGTGTTTCGCCTCTTCCGCGCATGCCCGTGACGCCATTTTGACTGTCTGTGCATGCATGAGCGATGAAACCTGGAAGTAATGCGCTCCGTTACTTCTGGGTCGCCGCGGAGCGCAACCCGAAAGTGCTCATCCTGAAGCGTATTTATCCCGAGGCATGACTGTATGGTGACAATGTCTACATTACGATTTTAAACCTTGTCGCTCTTTGCCACCCAGCCCCACTATTTAAGCAAAATGGGAGGAGTGAATTTTTCAAGACTGAATCTTCCTTGTAAAGAGTTATGAAATCACACTCTAGCAAAGAGTTTCTTCCCTTGATAAGCATAACTGAATGAAGTTTGTCAGGGCTTTCGTTTAATGTTGACTAAGCAGCTAGACTTCATGCTCCTGCTGAAGTGGACGGTAAGCTTATGCCATAATAAATATGTTGTAGGCACAATGCAGTCCACAAAAGCATATGCCATCATAACTGAGTTGGTCCTTAATGTGCCACAACTCGTCGTTGCTTCAGGACAGCCCCCATCAGCAGAGACAAAGATATTGCTCATAATATCTGTTTAATAGGCCTCTTGACATGCATGCATTTCCTTTGGCTGCCTATTTTATGTTTCTTTTGACACACATAAACTTACCTTACGTTCTCCTGAATTAACCTTTTCTTTAACAGGTGGGTGGGTGGGTGTCTTTGAGCTGTACAGGGCTTCTTCCCGACAACCAAATATGTATACGGTTGGCAAGGGTACCAACTTGAATAAAATACGGGGGCGGGGCGGTAAGCCATGCCCCATGTAATTGATCACATGGCGCTGCACAATGCACCATTTGAAAGGCAATGGACATCAACTTTGGGCGGTGGCCCCCTCAAATGCTTTATTGGAGGAGGAGCTGAACAGACTTCAGCCCCTAGGAGTTGGCTTCTATGACGGTTGGTACAGAGGACAAGGGAATATAGGAACAGAAGAAGAGCCTGCTGGATCAGGCCAATGACCCATCTAGTCCAGCATCCTGTTCTCACAGTTGCCAACCAGATGCCTGTGGGAAGCCCGCAAGCAGGACAGAAGAAGAAGAAGAAGAAGAAGAAGAAGAAGAAGAAGAAGAAGAAGAAGAAGAAGAAGAATAAGAATTTATTATTTATACCCCGCCCATCTAGCTTGGCTTCCCCAGCCACTCTGGGCGGCTTCCAACAAAATATTAAAATACAGTACAGTAATGCCTCAAACATTAAAAGCTTCCCTAAACAGGGCTGCCTTCAGATGTCTTCTAAAAGTCTGGTAGTTGTTGTTCTCTTTGACATCTGGTGGGAGGGCATTCCACAGGGCGGGTGCCACTACCAAGAAGGCCCTCAGCCTGGTTCCCTGTAACTTGTCTTCTCACGGTGAGGAAACCACCAGAAGGCCCTTGGCACTGGATCTCAGTGTCCGGGCAGAACGATGGGGGTGGAGACGCTCCTTCAGATATACTGGACCAAGGCCATTTAGGGGTTTAAAGGTGAGCACCAACACTTTGAATTGTGATCAGAAACGTACTGGGAGCCAATGTAGGTCTTTCAAGACCGTTGTTATGTGGTCTTGGCGGCCGCCCCCAGTTACCAGTCTAGCTGCCACATTCTGGATTAGTTGTATTTTCCATGTCACCTTCAAAGGTAGCCCCACGTAGAGCGCATTGCAGTAGTCCAAGCGAGAGATAACTAGAGCATGACCACTCTGGCGAGACAGTCTGCGGGCAGATAGGTTCTCGGCCTGCGTACCAGATGGAGCTGGTAAACAGCTGCCCAGAACACAGAATTGACCTGTGCCTCCATGGACAGCTGTGAGTCCAAGATGGCTCCCAGGCTGCGCACCCGGTCCTTCAGGGGCACAGTTACCCTATTCAGGACCAGGGACCTCCAGTGGTTTTCAGCAACAGGTCTTCAGAAGCATTACTGCCTCTGTCTGTGGAGGCAGAGCAAAAGCCATCATGGCTAGTTGCCATTGATAGCATTCTCCTCTGTGGATTTGTCCTGTCTTCTTCTAGAGCATCCAAGTTGGTGGCCATCACTGCCTTCTGTGGGAACGAGTTCCATAGTTGAACTATGCTCCGCATGAAGAACTGCTTCATCTTTCCTGAATCGTCCCAACAGAAAGCTACCTTCTAGGTCAGTATTGCCCACTTTGATTGCCAATGATTCTTCAGGGTTTCAGGCAAGGGTCCAGCTGTACGTGGAGATGCTGGGGATATTTTTTTTATTAAATATAATTTTTATTAAATTTTCTGTTTTACAATTTAAAGTACTCATTTTTACATCCTTAAGATATCAATGACTTCCCTTCTTTTTCCATGGTTCATTTTGCATATCATAAATCCCTGCATATTTTACAAAAACTAAACCATTCAGTATTCCATTATTGCATCCATCAAAACTTGTTTACACTGTTGAATTTATCTTCATGCTGCCACCGTTTTCAGCTGCACACAGTTGTTTCCTATATATTCAGTTAACTTTTTCCAATCTTCTCTAAACGTATGTTCTTCTTGTTCACTTATTCTATACGTTAAGTCTGCAAGCTGCGCATATTCTGTCAATTTAAGTTGCCGGTCTTCTTTGGTTGGGACCTCGCTCATTTTCCATTTTGGGGCTAACAAAACACAGGCCCCAGGAGTGGCATACATAAATAACCTTTTTTGACGCCTGGGAATTTCGGTCTGAATTATCCACAACAGAAAGGACTCTGGGGTGGTTTTTTTTGGGGGGGGGAAGTACTTTGGAACATTTTTCTCAATTCATTATGTATCATTTCCCAATAGTCTTTTACCCTTTTACAAGTCTACCAGAGATGCTGGAGATTCAACCTGGGACTTCCTGAGTGCAAAACAGAAGCTCTGCAGCGCTTCCCAGTAGTGAAATAGCTTAGAAAAGGATGCACAAAGCTGTATAAGCTAAGCCCCTCCTGACATACTGTGGGTCCCTAAATGCAACCTGTCTAGCTTCTGTGAAAAGAAATGGGCTGTGTGGCAGCTACTGGAGTAACGTTAGAGTCAAATCTATTTCAGCTAGTTTTGTTCGCATCAATGGTGGCCTCAGAGCTGAGAGTGGTAAGCGTGCAAGATCAGCCTTGCCGATCTCTGGTGTGACAAAACGTCTAGAAAGCGAAAACATCGAAAGTTTGCTTTGACTTATCCTGTTTAGCACGGAAGATATTTCTTTCCAGCTAGTTTGGTACGTGACAATCGGCTAAAGGAAGCGTGGAAAACCCGATTGAGGCAAGCGTGCTAGCCTGGTTACCTTTTTAAGGCAGATCAATAAAAAATGTTTGGTATTCCTTCCCAGCTGCATCTTTGATTGTGGAGACATGAAAAGAAGACATATATCTCTATACGGCGCCTGGCAGATCGCCTTTGTTCCTGGTTGCTGTGAAATTATGAAAAGCAAATACAGATCTCCTTTTGGTGGTTTCCATTTAAATCCTCTTCCATTGAAGCTGCATAGTTAAATACCGATTGCAGGAAAGGAAGGAATATAAAAAGTGGATTATGTAGAGAAATATTACTTTAAAAGTGAGGGGGAGTCCTCGGAGGGTATGTTGGGATGTTCGCCTTTGAGCACCTAAAGCAGCTCTTTGCAAATAACGCTGCACTTGTCAAGAGTCCTTTTAACCACAAATGATTGCCGTGCCTTGAAATCTGTTACATTATCTAGGAGAAATGCAATCGGAGCCTTGCAGTTGGGAAACACTTCTTGCCCCCTGCCCCAATCCATTGCATTCTTGCGCAATATTCCAGCTTGTATATGGCATCTTGCATCCCCATCTCTGCACTGTGGCCGCAAAGAAGCTTTGACAGCATGCCTGCAAATCAGGTGGTAATAATAACACTCCCATGAAATAATGAGTAGGATTTTTTTAAAATGAAAACAACGCTTGTGCAAAAGCCCAAAGAATTCAAAGCAGCTTTATTGCCTTGGAAAGACATAGGACCAAATGTGTAGTTTTCCTCATTCAAGAGAAAAAATGGAAAAAGAGAAGGCTCTTGTCGAGCAATTTATGAGCATTTCACTTCTTAGGGGCAACAGAGACCTACATTGTAGCCCACGCGTTGGCTCACTGAGGGAGGCTGTCATAAGAAGCGGAACGGACAAGAATGAGCCACAACATTCCTCCTCCAGATTTCCAGGCCACATATTCTGCAAGGAGGCTCCATTTTAGGTTTCTAATGCAAGTATTTAACATTTGGAAACATTAGGTGGTAACTGCTCCGACTTAAAACAATATCTATCCAGTTTCCCCACTGACATTCTGGTTTCCTGCACAGTTATGGGCTCAGAGCCGACCCTACTATTAGGTTGTGAGGTAACAACCTGAGGCAACCAATTTTGGGGTGTCGTGAAAGGGCAGCAAAATGTTAGCTCCTTTATTTGTTTAGTTATTATTATTAATTAATTTATGATAGCGGAAAGATTATAATGGAGCCAAAGTATCATTAGATCATTAATATATTAATAACAACGTTCTGACACCGTTATAATGGCTGTGTTTAGTTTTATTTTGCAGTCCCCCTGGGGTGTATGTGCCTTAAGGATAAAAGTTGTTTCTGAATGTTGCCAGCAGATGACCAAATAGTTCAAAATCTTGGACCCTTCCTTCACAAACGGAATTCCCAGGGCAAGATTTTCCTAACTGGTAGCATTTGGAACCTTTCTGTTAAGTGCCTGTGATTGTCACCTCTGCCTAGGTTCTCGCTGTCTAGCATTTTCTTATTTGCATATTCTAATCTATTTAATTATATGCACATTTATAATTGCCTATGCGTGGTGGGGGGGGTTCATATGTGTGGGGGCTCTTCTGCTAAGCCTGTTCAAAGCTCATCAGAAGGCAACACAAAGTACTGTTGTGGATGTTTTTTTCCCACTTGACTTTGGAGAGCAATTCATATCTGCAGCATAACCCCCAAGACTGCAGATCATTGTAACCATTTAAATATTTAAATAATATGCACCGTGGGCTTTTACGATGGACCCTGGAGTAGACAACCAGAATGCCATATTCATGTTGGTCCGAAAACACCTGGGAGCTAGTCTCTAGAAATAGGTGGCATGCCCATCGTATTCTCAGTATGTTTCTTTTCCAGTATTTTGCTGCTATAATGTTCTAAACTTTGGCTTCTGTAAGAAGCTCACTAGTAGCTTGGGGTTTAGCCAACATGTGGTAGCCTTTTATTTCCTAGAGATGAAGCCATGCCTTTAGTGTTCTACTCTTGGAGTTGTAGAATCACATTAGAAAATCTGCACAGAGCATCTGTGAAGCAATGGCGGGCTTCAGATGCAACGCTAAACCATGGTTTGTCATTACACAATTGCAATAATGAGTCTCAGGGTTGAACACTTTATGCTTTTCTTGTATGGTTTCTATCTTTGTAATGTTGCAAGCCGCTTAGGTATGTTTTGTGATTTCGCAGTATGCAAGTACTTTTATAAAGAAGTAATAAATATAAACACTCCCTCTCCTCTTCATCCTTCACACAAGGAGCTCAGATCCTGTGACCCTTCACATATAATTACCATCGCACCAGCCAGCATGGCCATTGGTCAGGGATGATGGGAGCTGGAGTTCAGGAGCATTTGGAGGGCAATAGGTTCACCACCTCTGCTTTACATGCTAGGAAGGAAACAGTAAAGATTCCAGTTATGGTTTGTAAGAAATCACCGTTTCCCATGTTCAGATGAACCTGGAAACGGTACTTAGTTACAAACTACAGAAGCTTTAAATGACCTCCCCTTGCTTGAGAGAGAGGGAGAATGGGAGCTCAAGGCTTGCTGCTGCACTAAACCATGGTTTATATTCTATCCAAATGTAGCCATCATCTGTTGTTGGGAACTAAATACTGGAAATCGGAAAACTGTTGGGAAAATTATGATGGGCGATACCCAACTAAGTCATACTCAGAGTGGATCCATTGAAATCAATTGACTGAGTCATACTCAGCACCCATTGAT
The DNA here is from genome assembly GCF_964188305.1 of Podarcis bocagei. Lineage (NCBI taxonomy): Eukaryota > Metazoa > Chordata > Lepidosauria > Squamata > Lacertidae > Podarcis > Podarcis bocagei. The sequence goes on from NC_138125.1 coordinate 108,758,309, forward strand.
TCACAGTGAAAGTCACTCAGTCTCAGAATCATACATTTGGAAGGGACTCAAGGCTAGTCCAACCCCCTGCCATGCAAGAATCCTGCCCACAGCTATCCTTGGGTGGGCTCAAACCACCAGCCTCTGGTCAACAGCCAGATGCAATGACCCATTGCGCCACCTGACACGTTTGTTTCAGTAGGAATGATCCAGATTAGAGTGATAGACTATATGGAACTGGCAGAAATGACGGGCAGAATCCGAGACCAGGGAGAAGAGTCGGTGGAGGAAGATTGGAAGAAATTTAAAGACTATTTACAGAAACATTGTAAAATTAATGAATGTTAGAATGATGTTGGAATGAATCTAGGTGATTTTAGCAAAAATGTATCAAAGATTTAAGGAAAATAGACTGTTAATTGGTGAAAAGAGGGAAAGTAAACTTATATCAAGATCAAGATAAATTTTCAGGATAAAAATTTTGAAGAGAGGGAAAGGATTTGCTGAAATGGATAATTGACTTAGAATACAAAAAAGGAGGTGTGAGGAGGTCAGGGAAACAAGCAAATGAAAGATAAGTTATGGGAAGGTTCAATCTGTTTTTTCTTCTTTTTTCCTTTGTTTTTAATTGTTTTTATTTTTCTGTTTTTTATTGTGATGTATTGGTTTTGTTATTGTTATTGTTTAATTTGGTGTTTTTTCTTTTGTCTTTTTGTAAACTTAAAACTTTAATAAATACTATTTTAAAAAAAACAGATTAGAAAACATTTTGCTCAGTGCTAGTTCAGCAGGCCCAGTAACCAACTACAGTGTGCGCCCCCCCCCAACTGCATGCTTGTCAAGTTATTCCTCACTTAACACTTTCCTTCCTCCCCTGCATAAAGTGGCAAGGATTTTGGAGAATAGGTGTGATGGCCTGGGATTTGGACTCGGATGCTGGACCTGAGGGATCCCAGGCTTCACAGGATTCCCCGCCTCCAGAACCAGCTGAGCCGGGGCTGGGGCCTGAGCCTGAAGGGTCCTCACCTGTGCTGGATCCTCAGGTGCAGGCATCAGCTGAGTCTGCTCTGGCCCCTGAGGGGATGGAGGACCCATTGCCTGCAGGTGCTCCACTCTCAGCCCCGTCAGAGGAAGCTGAGGTTGCCTCTGGGTCCGGTAACCCTCCAGCCTCTCCTGAGGTGCAGGGCAGAGAGGCGGAGGGAACTAAGTTCCTGCAGGAGGAGTGCTCGCCTCCAGGCCAGGAGAGGCGAGTCACCTGAGGATCGGGGCCGCCCTATGCCTCAGAGGAGATAAAAGCCAGCCAGCCCAGTCCCAGGTTGCGGGAGCAACATTGTTTGGTTGCTAGTTCCTGCCTGAACCCTGTCCTGCTTTCCTGCCTCAGCTCCTGACCCGCCTTGGCTCCCTGTTTGCAAGCATGTTCCTGACTTCACCCGCCTCCCTGCCCTGCTTTAGCTACTACGGACTGCCTCCACGTTGCACCTTTGACCATGGTCCTCGCCACTCAGGTAACCCATGGGACCAGCACATTAGGCCACATGTGTGCACATTTCCCTTCCATGTTTCTGTGTCGTGTTCCCCCCCAGGGGCAGAGGAAGGGTGGTGGCGGTCTGCCCTGGGTGTCATCACTGGGGGGGGGGTGGCATCATGCTGCCTGCCCATGACTCCCAAACCTACCCAGAGCTGTTGGGAGAAGGAGCAGAGCTACGCCACCTTGCTGCCAGCCTCCCCCCCTTCCCCCTTTGTTTTGACAGCTCGGGGGAGGCTTGGGAGTCATGGGCAGCCAGCGCATCATTGCCCCCTGCTCCTGGGCTGCTTCCTGGGGGGGGGAAGCCTCCCCCAAGCTGTCAAAAGGCAGAGGAAAGGGAGGAAGGCTGCTGGCAAAGCGGCATGGCTCCCTCCCCCCCCCCCGTCCAGGAAGCAGCCCGCCATGGTGGCTCACTCCAGCCCCCATGGGCGTCTCTCCCCCTGGGACCCTCGCCATGGCATAAAATTGCCTGAACCTAGCTCTAAGGCAAGTTATGTTACATACATGGGTGCCAGTGGAACCCTACTGTGCAGTTATTGGTGCTACACAATGATAAGCAATTGTAATTAGAGTTTGAAGGATCTGTCAGCTTTGGTGCTCTTGGTTTCTCGTTTCTTCAGTCTTAATTTCAATTCTCCCCATTTCTGCAACGATTTGCAATCTGCAAATCTGTATGCAGTTTTGACTGATATGCCTGTTATGTTTTGTTTTTTGCAAGCAACATCTCCTAGTACAGTGCATTTTTGAACGCTCTTTTCACTGATAGATTCATTTCAATGCACCTTTTTATCTAATATATTCATTCCCTTTAAACCCCAGTTGGAAAACTGCGCTGCAAAATTCAGATAAGTGCAAATTTCGACGGATGATTGCGTTTCAGTTTCCGTGCTGTTTCAGAAATTTGATAGATTTGCCTCTAAATGTGACCTGAACTGAATTTATTCCCCCCCATCCCAAATATGGAAAACTGTATCACGGTGGTGGTGTTGAGTTCAAGCTTCCTCTTAACAGGAAGCTAAAGTGAAAGGCCTCCCTTTGTATTTTAGTGCACTTGCACGTGGCTGTTAATGAGTGAGGGAAAAGGCCCCAAATGATATTCCAGTCAGTATATGGTCAACCTGAATTGATGAATCTGCCTACTCTCTTTCTAAAGTCAGAATAGCCACCGGCAAAGTCTTTTTTCCCCATCTGAGAGAGGAATCAGCCCTGCCCCAGCCTAGCCCTAAACACTGAAGCAGAGCTATATCTCCATCTATCTTTCAGATTAGCGCTTTGTTACACTTTGAAGAGAAGGCCTTTCACAAAAGCTCAGGCATTTCGAAGCTTAGATACGGTCAGTGTGCCTGCGCTCGGCTGCCCTGTAGACTATTTGTTAATGAAGACCTTGGATTACTGAGCCTATTCTCGAGCCAAAATTTGCACTTTAAAGTGTGGCTTGAGGAGCGTATAAAAGCGCTGGATTCCATTATTGCAAAATGTATCAGAAAAGTGTTGAGCTAGGTAATTACCTTAATCCAACTGAAATAGTTGGTCACAGTGTACATTAGATGAGCATCCAGACTTGAACAAGCAGTCAACCTGAACAAAATAAGCTCAGCCATGGAGGGGCAGATTTCTTAATTAGTTCTCAGTGGCGAGAACAGTTTAATGTTTCCCAAAGTCGAGTGCAAATTCTACAAGTGACACAATTCAAGAGGGCTCTGCCAGGTTGAATTAAACCCGGCCTGGTCCCCCACTGTCACATGCAGAGTCCAAAGCTAACTTCATTTATTCCTCACTGTTTGCGTTCCAGCGAACTTCCATAGATTGAACCATAATAAAAGAGAGAGAGAGCAAGAAAGAGAACAGTATTATTAACTTCAATAATACGAAGCCCTTGCTCTTGGAATACTCGTTCGCCTCTCATTTTCACAAAGCAAGTCATCGTATCGCCTCGTCGGTGGAGCCATATATTGCAGTACAGTCTAATTGGTTACACTGGCATGTACGCCATTAATAAAATGAGGAAGCTCAGTGGTCAGTTAGTGATTGTTTTCTTTCTGGTGTTATTGTTTCAAGGTTAGCAAATCTCTTTGGTTTCGTGTTGCTAAATATTTATTAGTCACAGCGGGAAGTGTGCTGCGTAGGATGTACTCGAGCTAAACAACTAAACTTCAATAAAATCAAGCAAAGTCAATGGAGGGGTTGGGAGGGGTTTCCGTGACACAGGGCCACTGAATGCAAAGAAGGCTTTGAAGATAAGCGTCGTAATCCACTTAAAAGTCACACCAGTTCATTATTTAATAACATCATAAAACTGAAAGAGACCACAAGGGCTGCTGCTTTTCCTTATATCATATGTACGATCATTTTCACATTCAACCCCAGTGTTTTCCCCCCTTCCCCCTTAATAATATGTAGCGGAACTTTTGTAGTAACTTCCTGTCCTACCCAGTGACTTCTGGCTAACTCCCCCCCCCCCAGCATTGTTCTTCCAATATAGAAGAAGAGGAGTTTGGATTTGATATCACTACCCAAAGGAGTCTCAAAGTGGCTAACATTCTCCTTTCCCTTCCTCCCCCACAACAAACACTCTGTGAGATGAGTGGGGTTGAGAGACTTCAGAGAAGTGTGACTAGCCCAAGGTCACCCAGCAGCTGCATGTGGAGGAGTGGGGAAGCGAACCCGGTTCACCAGATTACGAGTCTACCACTCTTAACCAATACACCATATGCCAATATCCAGATTTGCTGCCTCTGTTTGTGGTCAAATTGCTATATATGCTCTTTAGACTGTGGTATACTACTTTGTTGAGGGTTGTATCTGAAATAAATAAAATGTAAGAGGCTTGAGGCTCATATAGTCCAACATAGGAGTCAACTCCTAGGGGCCAGGTCCCTTCCCCCCCCCAATAAAATATTTGAGGGGGCTGCCCCCCAAAGTTGAGGGGCATTGCCATTCAAATGGCGTGCGTGTGCTGCATCTCGTGATCAATTATGTCAGGTGGGGTTTAGCTGCCCCCCAATATTTTATTCAAGTTGGTACCCCTATAGTCCAGCATTCCCTTCTCATGGTTTAAATTCCCATTGGAAGCCCACAAACACGTCCTGAGTGCAACGGCACACTCCCCACCTGTAATTCCTAACAACTAGTATTCTGAGGTGGACTGAGTCCAACAGTGGAGGTAGAACATAGCCACTGTGGCAGATAGGCATTGATACTGGCAAAATTCTTCATTTTTCAATTGCCTGGAATGGATATACTTCTAGAACCATTTAAATAAAAATATTTGAGGGGGAAAGAGAAGTGATCTGGGGTGGTAGTCATGCAGACATCTTCTAATACACCTGTGTGTGTTTTTTTATATAGAATCACTTGCTTTAAAATCTTCCTGAATGTGGAAAACTAACACTTAAGTGAGATGAATGCTTTCAATATGTACCTATACTGGACAGAGTGATCAGGCAAGAAATCTATGTGGACAATATTACGTTCAGCTGAATGGGGTCTGCCAGGTAGAAAAAGCTGACATGTAATGTATATCCCTAAAGAAAAGCATATTCTCTTGAAAGCACAAGGTCCGGGAGAATGTTCTTTTGTAGCCGAAAATACCGTAACAAGTGGATTACTATGCTTATTTGCATTGGTATAGAACACATGGTATTGAAAACTGGTTGTAGGACTTAAATTTGTTAGGTCTGAATTGCAAGGTAGGCTAGATTATTCTTAATAAACTTATTTTTTTTAAAAAACAACATTCAATCAGGGCAAAGAGAGCAGCAAGGTATTCCCCACCCACTACTTTCTTCGTGGGAGACTGAGCAAATGAGTAGCAGGAAGACTATCTTAGGGACATTCAAATGACCCAGATCTTGTTTTCATAAAAAACAAGAAGTGACGCCATATTGACTGAAAGTGGGAGGGAGAGGGAGGCATAGATCTAAGAAACACGTGCGAGAGACACACAGATATGAACTTCCAGTAACACAATGAAATGCTGTACTGAAGGCCCGTTGGAATTCGGGACTCTGCGTGACAAAGTGGGAAGCTGTGATGGCGTACTGGTTTTTGTGACATTTTCGAAGCTGTTGGAGTCTATGACATCGGGAGGGGGCCATGATTTCCCCTTTCCTGTTTTAGAGATACAATCCCCTCAGGGAAATATGTTCTGTGCACGTTTATGTTCTCGGCATGCTACTTTAATACTATTTTTTTAGTTTGGTTTTCACCTGTATTTATGTCGACGTTGCTGCTTGTCTTTTGTTATTAGCCACTTTGAGCAACTTGGGTGGAAAGGTGGGATACAAATTTCTTAAAACAACAAATGCATAGATTCAACAAGTGGTGCGGCGATGGAAAGCTTCGTGGGTTGAATTTCTGCAGGAGTGCTGGCAGAGAAAACACAAATGCCAAGCAGAAGCAGAGGTGCTTTGAGTTGCATCTCCTAATTGACACCAACAGAAGAAAACCCATGCATTATTTCTACATTCTAACTTGCACATAGCTATCATCTTAACTTGGGTAACTCTGGCACAAGCCAAAAAGTGATGTAAAATGATGAAGCTTTGGTAGGTGAAGTTTGGGGGGCACCTGGCTTCAGAGCAGCAAGACTATTTCCCCTTAACCATTTCCAATATATAGATAAAAATTATAGTGTTGCGTTGTAATATGAACAGTCCCTCAGTGTGCTCCTGCCGTAATGAAAGAACGCTTCTGTCTTATTTTCATTTCTTCCCTCCATGAATGAACAGGCACATATATGTGTGTTCATTGAGACAATTGCCTACCTGACAATTGTCACCTGGTAGCAGCCATTCTAGCAGGCTGCCTCAGTGGGAGAGATGTGAAACAGAGCTCATTACATCAGATCAGCTGAAAGACCAGCTTTCTATGTTTTGGCCCTGAATCTAAGATCCTTGGGAGTAGCAAGCAGGTTATTAAAATGGTATCCGTTCAGAGTTGATACCTGCCTCGCTTGCTTTGTACCAGTGGAAATGACTAGTGATGGTACACAGCAGTGAAGAATCAAAGCAGACCTATTGTAAGCCATTAAAAACATGCAGCAGAAATGTAAATAATTATAAGTGAATTAGCCGCATAAACAAAGTCAAATTCCCTGTCCACACAATCACTCCAAAAAGGTCATTTTCATGGTCCAAATTGTATTTTTAGGTCAAAGATTAAGTCTTTCCACTCAAAATGAGTCCAGTGTTCTGAAATGGTGGCATTTCATAGACCACTTCTGCAAACATTTAAGTTGCATAAAATCTTCGAATTCGTGGCCACTCTTTTATTGAGCAATGGACTCTAAGTGATGGCATCTATTGTCACAGACCTCTCTTTTTTTAAAAAAGGAACCATTTCTGAAAAGGAAATTATTGTCTTTTAAAGTAATGTAAGAGTTGTGCAATTTTCTCCATTTTGACCCCTTTTTTATTGCCTCTGGGTTTTAAGCACAGGCCTCCAATTTAAAACCTATTATTCCAAAGAAACAGCTTTTCATCTCCTCCCCCAGTCACACACCTTCCTCAAATCTTTGTGAGGCTATTTTCAAGACCAGGACTGCTTCGTACCACAGATACCATTTCTCTCTCTCTCTCTCTCTCTCTCTCTCTCTCTCTCTCTCTCTCTCTCTCTCTCTCTCTCTCTCTCTCTCTCCATTTGTGTCAAGCATTTTAAAAATTTAATTTGTAGCCCATCTGATGCCAAAGACTCAAAATACCATATAAGGTTGTGATTTTCTGCTTCTTTTTTTTAAAGGAAAAGATATAAAGCTCCAATCAGCAGCTATAACAATGCAATTTTTAACAGCTCCAGGGATGATCAGTAAAACAGTGAAAACTTACACACCACCGGGGTCCTGAGTAAATGTGCCATTTTGGATTATTTCCTCTTTCTATAATTCAGTGGTCTTAGAGCTCAGCTTCATTAACTCCTATCTTTTCCTAATTTGTTCAGCATTGTCATATTTGTGTATATTTCATGACATAGCAGCCCACAGCTGCTAGATAACATGTTTCTGCTACAATCACACCCAGAGAATTGGCAGAGAAAGGGGTTGGGCCACGCTGAGATTAGACCCACTTCTGCCTAACTTCAGTTCCATTGCTGTCAGTTGGTCTGCTCTAAACATGGCTCAGTCTGAATCCAGGCCACAGGCAGAAACAGTCTCCCTGCACAGATCATCATCCCACACCCAGGGCACAGTGTGAGAGGGACAAAAATGCTTTCTCACATATATGAATGTTTATTGAAACTTTTCAGCATACAATACAATAAAAAACCAAATCTCAATAAAAATAAAGAAGAAAAGAGAAAACAAAACAAGGAAGGAAGGAAGAAAGGAAGAAAGGAAGGAAGAAAAGATAAAATAAAATGCCGTATTGGCTTGAATATAAACCTCACCCCCCCCCCCAAATTCCCACTGTGAAAAGTTAAAAGTGTGGCTTAACTTTGTGACCTTACAAAAATTGGCTTTTACGATATCGCTGCTGAAACAGACATATGGTAAAACGGAATGAGTGTTAGTGCCTGTAGAATTTTAAGGGAGTGGCTTATATTTGGGTATTCTCTCCCCCCCCCCCCGAATTTTAAAGGTGTGGATTATATTCAGGTGCAGCTTATATTTGGGGCAATATGGTAATATGCTTTGTGACAGCAGCCACATATAGTTTATGGAAAGGGGTCGGGAACCTGTGGCTCTCCAGGTATTGATGGATGACAGCTCCCAAAATCCCTGAGAACTGGCCATACTGGCTGGGGGCAAAGACACATCCCAGTCCCCAGACCTAAATTAAGTGAAATTCCATGGGACTTGCTTTATAAATTCACGTTGTGTTGGTTTTTTTTTAACTCTTCAAATAAAGCCAATGACTAATACTTTACTTGTTATTTGTACCCACCTTTTAATTGTTTATTTAAAAAAACCCCAAATTAAAAAACCAAAATTAAAATAAATAAGCAGTCATAAGCACATATATTTCCATTGCTGCCAGTTCAATAGGTAGCCTCATCTGTTGCCAAAAACGCTATCTCTGTGTTTTAATGAAAAAAACACTCTGTTATAATAGTTCTCTAAAAGTCAAAAGTGGAATTGTAGATCCTGACATTACAATTCCAGAAACTGCATCTGCAGCCTGTAATTTTGATACAGTGGAATAAATGAGAAAATAAAACTGAAATAAGTATGCCAATGAAGCAGCATCCTTGGGAGTTAATTAAAAATATTCTCTCTTTGTTTATCTCTCCCCCCCCCCCCCGGCATAGTTGAAGATGGAAAAACTTTCATCCAAATTAAACTCTCTCTTTGTTGCTTTCTAGTAGAAAGGCACGAAGTTTCAAAATCAGTCACTAACAGGATAAGTCAGGCCAAGAGTTGAAAGGAAAAAAGGGACTTGTACGATTTGTGACTGCACCACACTACAGAGAGCTGACCAGTCATCCCTACTAGGAAACTGACAAATCTATTGTTTTTGCACCCTCCAGCAAAATTAGGAGATTTATTAAACATATGTGGCTGTTGAAGTATGATTGGCTTAAGGTCAACACTACCTGTGCCTATTCCATGTTCTGAATCTGAATTCAGGTGCCCTTTGAATGGCTCCATTCACACTCCTGTATGCTGAATATAGCCTTCCCAAAAGTTGTGAATAAAGACCTTGGGAGGCTGTGTTTGAGCTCCTGTGGCATAAACTCATGCACTAGGAGTAGCAAACACGACACCCTCTAGATGTTGGTCTCTTAACATCTTACTGGCCAGCATCTTGTGCTCTGACTGTTCGCCCTACGCTGAGAGTCCTTTTCTTTTCACCCTTTGGCTCACAGCTCATGTCCTTGTTTCAATACCTAGGGCAGTGGGCGAGTGGGAGGAGAGAGGAATCTTGAATTTCCTTAAATGAATAAGAGGTTTTTTTAACGTAAATTATTTTAGTAGATGTTACATTTTTATTTATATACTGCTTCATGTACCGTACTTTTCTGTGTATAAGACTAGGGTTTTTTTACTTTAAAATTATGTGAAAAACTGTGGGTCGTCTTATACACGGATAGTGAATGGTGGGGTTTTCTTAAATTGGAGTCCCTAAAAATAGGGGGTGTCTTATATATGGGGGCGTGTTATACATGGAAAAATATGGTATATATTTTAAAACACCTCTAATCAGCTTCTCCGCAGAAGAGGCTTTCCTTTTTTCCTCTTACATAGCAGGAAATGCCTCTTCTAAGGCTACTCCAGTGTGTATCATCTGAAACCAGAGTAGGTAATTCTTACTTCTTTCAGACTTGTTGTTTTATATGTAAATTGATTAAAACTCCTATGATTAATCAGTGAAGATTGGGTGACATCCCTAATAAAAGTACTGATTGATTGATTGATTGATTGAATAAATGATTCCGTTTCTGTGCTGTTTTCTCCAAACGAGGCTTGAGGCAGCTTATAACATTTATTAAACAAATAAAATCCTAATAAAAACAATAATTTCCAAGGTCTTGCCTGCTTTTATCATACATGTGTTTGCCTGTGTTGATATCATTGCAAACCTGCTACTATAGATTGTGCTTATCACATTTTAAAGAAAATGATCTGAGCCTTAATGCAGAACTTACGATCCCCATAGTTGACCATATGGGGTGCTACTGAGTCTTGTCACAACTGAGAAATATCAGAACTATAGTGTGAGTTTGGATCAATGGCTCCGGCAAGAGCGCAGAAGTGATGGGATTCAATAAGACCATTTTATGCGTCCACACGGCTGATGTGATGTTGCTATCACATGTTCATGGATTGATGTTATCAGCTGTTAAGTTGTGGGTGAACATATCAGACGACACAGCGATTCTTCAAACAGCTCTTGTTTATTCACAGGCCCAGAACAGAACTGGGCTGAAGGGTTCAGCCAACCTGCTTATATAGAGCTCAAGTACAAAGCAGCAGTAACAACTTTCTGTAACTATCCAATCACTGAACGTCACTTTCAATTCCTTATTTGCATATGTGGACCTGAGTGAAAACTATCTACAGTATCCCCCTGCTGGCCCAGGGTGAGAACTTCAGTACATAACATCAGCCATCCATGTAACACACTTGGACCAGGCTTCAGTCGAGGCCTACAGAGGACCAGTGGCGTAGCGTGGGTTGTCAGCACCCGGGGCAAGGCAAGTAATTTGCGCCCCCTAACCCGTGGATTTGCGCCCCCTAACCCTAACCCCCAGATGTTGCACCCGGTGCGGCCGGCCCCCCCTGCACCCCGCACGCTACGCCACTGCAGAGGACCATTCTGCCCTACCAGGAAGGAGTCACTCAAAACAAGCACATATGAATACATATGGCACACACAACATGGACGCCCTTCTGGTGGTGGCTTTATAAGGCGAACCTGGCCAAAGGATTTCTACAGAAAGAGTGTTTTACAAACCTACTCTTCCAGCACCATTGCCAAAACCAGCTCTGTTGTAAAAGACATGGGTCCCCTAGGCGATGCCACTGAGAAGACCCATTTAGCTGGTCATTTTAAAAAGGAAGATTGCTAGACTGCAACAGCACCAAATTAACACACATTTTTATTGTAGTTTTAAATGAATGGAGCAATCAATTTACAGCAACAGTGTAATTCTTTACAATAGCAGAAGAAATAGTGGGGGGGGGAGGAGTTTAGGGCACCTCAAATGTGTCTGGGACATCAGAGGAGGGAGTAGGGGAGGGCAGAATCTTGTAGCGAAAAGAGAGGGAAATTGGAAGGGGGGATGTTGCTCTCAGTTGAGTCACTTTCTAGTGCCATATTATGAAAATCAGAGGCCGTAGGCTAGGGTTTTGTTAACATGTTTGATAATCCAGCCCTGCTTGAAACTTCCTCAGTAATGTGTGAGCCCAGGTTACGGATATTGTCAACTGATCTGCAACCATATTTCTTCAGAGCACCTGAGCGGTTCGCAGAACAGCAGTGGTCCATGGACCACAGTCTGAGACTTTTTGCTGTAGTCTGTTGAGTTTAACTGGCAGCTCAAGATGTAGTCAAACTGATCGTTCTCCCAAATACCATGCCCTGTAAAGGCTCCAAAGTGTGTGCGCGAGCCCTCTCTGATCTAGCTTTCTCTCCATTAATGTTAATGTCAGCGGAACCTCTGCACTCACAAAGGGTGTTGGGGATATACTTCCTATCACTGACCAGGACCATTGCATGCCCAATTCCTGGCCGCCTGTGTCTGATTTGCTGTATCTGCAATGAATGACTGAATACAGGAACTCGGCTGCAAGCCTATTCCTAACTGTTTCTGTATCATTTCCATTGAAATCATAAGTGATGTCAGGGTTTTATGCTACGATTCACCCTCTTTATGCACTGGGATCTGTGCAATATATAATTAATTCACTTATTTCTAATTTCCTAAGCCCGCCCTCTGCTTCCACCCCCCTTTCTTTCTTTTTTTCTTTTTGCTGAATGGTTAACTTGACTGCTTGGAAAGATATAACCTTTTCATCAAGTAAACTGGATTATTATGGTGCGAAATGTCTGCCTTTATAGACATCTCTTGACAGTTGGTTTACAATTGCCTGCCGCTTTGACCCCTCTTTCTGTCTCTTACCATATGCATCAGAGTTCCCTGTCAAGGAAACACTGGTAAACTGGGAGATCCATACCACTTTCGTACAGTGAGGAGAATTCCCCCTTCTCATCACTCCCTGTCATTCCAGAATTAGTCTGCGAAAGATTTGATGGGATTATTTCTGAGTGCACATTTATATCTGCATCTGATGCTCTAGAGAATTACCTCTGAAATCAGAAATGATGTTGTCAACTAAATTAAGAAATTTTCACCCCCCCACCCTCTAGTTGACTGTTTGACCCAATTTGAATGAAACCCATTATGTGTACACACACACACACACACACACACACACACACACACACACACACACGGGATATTTGCTAACCTTTTACATGCAATGATATAAGGGCAGGAGGATCATTACCTTGCCTCTGACTGTTCATTTACCTTAATAGTTGGGCTATCAGCTGATTAAGAAACTTTTGGTTGATTAATCATCTGCCTTTTAACTGACTTAAGTGATCCAATTAAATTAAAATAAAATTTGCATATTAGTGAACCTTCTCTATAGGGATGCAGTCCTGTACATCTGTACCTGGATATCAGCTCCATTGATCACAGTGGGACATAGTTCTGAGTGCACATGCATACGGGATTGTGTTGTAAGTGCCTTTTTGAGAACTTGAAGGAAGGCTGCATGCATGCATGAGTGTGCTTAAACTGATTTGAGTATAGTATTTTTTACTTTGTGATAACTCATCCATGGTAAAGGGTGGGAAAACAGCAACAGCAGCATGAGAAATTGCAACAGAATAATTAAAAAGCTGTCTTTAGCATATTCTGTTTTCATGCCTTACTAGAATAACCAACCCAAACCTACAGGGAAATTGTATGCACACTTACCTGGGAGCAAGACAAAGTGAGACTAGCCTCTGAGGACCTATTCCTACAACAGACTCACGGGTTGCTTGCTTTTCAATTGAACCCTCCAGCTTGATCCATTTATTGTAGCTACTGGGTTGAATCCAATTCTGTCCATGCATGAGCAGAGCTGACTTGTACAATGGGACTTCCATCTCTTCCTACTCCCCATGGCGCAACCTCCAAATCTGCTCTGAAGGAGCAGGAGAAATAGTCCACTTGCATCGTGTTGCCTTCAACCCAATGAGTTGCACCCAACTAAGTTGCACCCAACTAAGGTTTGATCCATTAAAATCAGTGGGCACGACTAACTAAGGACCATTCATTTCAATGAGTCTGTTCAGGTATGGATACAACCTTTATCTACTGGTTAAACTTTGTAGTCTTAATCAATAAGAAGTGAAAATTTTAAAGAGACTCTTACACATCAAAATAGTCATGCCTCCTGATGCAGCCTAAAGTGATCTGTTTCTGACTGCACTTTACAGGACATAGCAGCAATTCAAGGGCACAATTCAAGGTGTAGTTTTTCATTTATCGCTTTATACATTTGTTCGTTCTGCTACATTCTGTAATGAGCTCCTGAGAAGGCCCCGCTGTGCCATTCTGACCAATTCTTTCATGTAGGAACCATAGATTTGGTGGGTGAGTGTTGACAAACAAATTGAACCACATAGCCACTCCACATCGATCAGCATATTTATTAAACCACTGAGGAGAGAAATCAAGAGGAGAAAAATGTGACTGCTTAACATTCCCCTAAAAACAACACCCCCCCCCCCAACCCAAATAAACCCCTCAAAACTGGCCAGTGTTTTGCTCCCAGGTTCCTATGGCATTTTGGCTGTGTGCACTTCTGTAAGATGGTATTGTGCTCAGTATCTCTTTTAAAAGCACACATGCCGTACCATTTGGTGTGACAGCTGCTAAGGTAATGATGGATTTCTAGTGAACAGTGCCATAAATAAACATACCAAATTAAAAAAAAAACACCCCCCAATTCCCAGGAATCCTTTCCAAGGAAGAAATACAATTTGGCAACAAAGCACATCACTTTAAAAATAAATCTCTCATATCTTGTCTGCAGCCCATCAGTCCAGGCTACTGAAATCCAGTCAACAGAGTTTAAGTTGACGATGTTCCTCATTCCCACAAGGCAAACCTTTATCGGTGGTAGGGCTGTGCATCAGATTTAGATGGATCCCAACCCTCAAGCCCAAGTGGGATGCTTTGGAGGGATTTTTGGCTTGTCAGAGGCAAAGTGGAATCTGTATGAGGTGGCGAGAGTCAAAAGCCCGAAACGGCCTCAGTCCAGTATACCTGAAGGAACGTCTCCACCCCCATCATTCTGCCCGGACACTGAGGTCCAGTGCTGAGGGCCTTCTGGTGGTTCCCTCGCTGTGAGAAGCCAAGTTACAGGGAACCAGGCAGAGGGCCTTCTTGGTAGTGGCACCCGCCCTGTGGAACACCCTCCCACAGATGTCAAAGAGAAAAACAACTACCAGACTGTTTAGGGAAGCTTTCAATGTTTAATAGACTATTATATTTTAATATTCTGTTGGAAGCCGTCCAGAGTGGCTGGGGAAACCCAGCCAGATGGGCAGGGTATAAATAATAAATACAAACTTTCTAAAAATGCTAAAAGTGAAAGCAATGTCTCTAAGCTTACCATACAAGAACTGGTGCCAGGGTGGGAAAGCAAATACCAGAGAGGGCAGAGGGAGAGCTCTGTTGTGACTGAAGGGTCTGGCTTAACCCCCCTCCATCAACTTTAGCCGTGTACTAAACCCCTGGGCCTATTTCCTGCAATTTGGCAGCCTTTTTACCTAAGGGCACCTCACTCATACATGCAATTTTCAGAGCAATTGTCCACAAAACACTAGGGGAGATTAAATGATGCCTTTTCTATCTAACCCCAAACTGTAATGGCTGCCTGTGAGGAAAACACTGTAACTATCCTTCTGGAATTTGACATGACTTATTCCCCCACAAGGGGCAACTTTGCCCGAAAATTTCAATTTTGCCCCCCAATAAAAGTCATAGATGTTTCCTTTAAGCACAAAAAAAACTTTAAGTGTTCCCAGCACACACAAAAACTCCTCGGCTTACTTGCTTGTAATTTGGCAGGCTTTATTCCCTCGGGGGGAAGTGGGGGGCTAATATGCCAGAACATGTCCACTCTTCTGTCAAAAGAAAGCTATAGCAATGTTTTGATTTCCCAATTGTGAAGGGGCGGGGGGGGGGCGGAGAAGGAAGGGGACTCGGAAAGATCCTGAATTGGTCAGCCTACAAAGGACCTTGGACCTAGGTGGGGTGTTTTCTGAAGTGCCAAGCAGGGATCTGAACTGAATCTTATAGTTGGTAAGGTAAAGGTAAAGGGACCCCTGACCATTAGGTCCAGTTGTGGCCGACTCTGGGGTTGCGGCACTCATCTTGCTTTATTGGCTGAGGGAGCCGGCGTACAGCTTCCGGGTCATGTGGCCAGCATGACTAAGCCACTTCTGGCGAACCAGAGTAGTGCACGGAAACACCGTTTACCTTCCCTCCAGAGCGGTACCTATTTATCTACTTGCACTTTGATGTGCTTTCAAACAGCTAGGTTGGCAGGAGCTGGGACCGAGCAACAGAAGCTCACCCCGTCGTGGGGATTCGAACCGCCGACCTTCTGATCAGCAAGTCCTAGGCTCTGTGGTTTAACCCACAGCACACCCATAATTTATACACACTCTTATTTTAAGATCTGTTGCCCATTTCAGTAGGCAGGAATTGATAAGAACCTCCCTCTTCCCCATTCCCCATTCCCAATGACAGGGGAACATGTCATTTCTGCATGTAGATTTGAGTTTTACATAATTTCTGTTCCCTGCCACCGAGGTACTGTATATGGGGCCATAGGACCATTCCATATAATGGTCTGAAGGCCATCCATTGGAAAGCATAAATTCTATTGCTCACACTAAATAGGTCTGTTTGTGCATGCTCCCTGGGTGGAAGACTAAGTGGACTCCATGTATTAGCTACTCTGAGGAAAAGGAGGGACTTAATCATAATCAAGTAAATGATCCTTCCTTTCCTCTTAAAAGTGTTGGGGGATCTTGAAGACTTGCCTTGAGACTAGCTCAGTGGTGTAGCGTGGGGGGTGCAGGGGGCCCCGGCCGTACCGGGCGCAACATCTGGGGGTTAGGGGGCGCAAATCCACGGGTTAGGGGGCGCAAATTACTTGCCTTGCCCCGGGTGCTGACAACCCATGCTACGCCACTGGACTAGCTTGCCTTCCCATGGCGAAGCAAATGTGACAAGCCCATTGAATTTGCCCCTGTGATTCTAAATGTGCCGTACGGTACTGGTGCCCCTGCCTTTAGTTTGTGAAGTCCTTGGATTTCCCAATGTCAGGCGTGTGCATCCTCTACTCTGAAATAAACTTGGTGCAGCAACAGCTGTGATTCTTACCCTCAGGGTTCATCTTTTCTTTCCCTGGGTCTACTTGATAATCTATTCATTATTGCTCAAACTTTAAGCTCTATGCTACGGAAGATCATTAATCATAGATATAATTTAATGACAGCAGGGTCATGTTCCACTAACTAAGTACACCTTGTTTGCCTCAAAATGCTAATCGTTTCTCTGTAACATTAATGAGGGACAATTGATATTAAGCCTAATAATCACGTGTCGTCTATTTAACAGTTTTTCTTCATATAAACTGGGTACTCGGGTTATGGCTGAAATCTAATTATGTAAAACTCACATCTAGGTAGCCGCCTAACAAAACATCTCTGAGATATTTGCGAAGTTAGGAAAGATGTAACGAAGTTGGTTCTTGAGAGGAAAATAGCATTAGCGTAGACTTCTTCAAGTGTGTGAGCTGACTTCTGCTCTGCCAGCGACGAGACCCAGTAGCACAACAGGGATGTTACCACTGGTCTAGATATCACTTCATCTGCAGCCCACCCATAGGCCTAGTTCCTGGCTTGTGCTGGAATGTCTGCAAACAAACACTGTGTCACGTGACACCATCACATAAATCTTTTACGACTTATGGTGGAATTGTTCTGAGAGGAAGATCCTTTTTTATTTAACTTTTTCAAAAAGCTATTTCTGTTGTCTCAAACACACGTGTCAGAGCTGCTTCCAGGTCCCAGCTCACAAAGGACCACGCTAGCCGGTATTACTGTACAAAAGTCTTTATTGAGTTACAAGTTCCATTTTCAAGCCGCAGCGTGCAGCTCTACGTCTTAGAAGCTAGACCGGCGAAGCTCCGTCTGAGTCTCCGCCTCCTGTACACCAACTTAATACTCTAGCCTTACTCCACCTCTTCCGTCTTTCCCTCCTCCTCTGGGTCCCTCTACCCCCCATGGTCTCTTCCTTCCTGGACTCTTCTGACGCCGACCCCCCGGACTCTGCTCCCTCTTTGCGGCGGGCTTTAGGACCTGGCTCCCTATCCGGACTGCTTACTGTGCCGCCTTCCTGTGCATTTGAACTTGGCGCGCGCGCGCAGCCTTCAACCTTCCTCTTGACCGTTTCCTCGCTCCCTGATGGAGGTGTGGCCAATCCTAACTCCTGCCTTCCCGCTTGCGGCGAGCCGCCAGCTCCCGATGCCTGCGACCCCTCCTCCCTACTGTGCTCTGGTGGGGAAGCTGGTCCCGATTTCCAACTGCTGCTCTCTGAGTCTCCTCTGGTCCCTTCTTCCTGGTGTGTCCCCCTAGGCGCCCCCCTTGTTCTGACCACTGGCGCCCCTTTCTGTGAATCCTCCGATTCACTGGAAAGACTCGGAGATCTCGGGCCGCTGTCATCGCTCATATTTCCTTCGGATTCCTCCCCCTTGCTCTCTGTTTCCTCCCTTTCCTGTGCCTCTGCTCCTGAACCCCTGACAACACGTAACCTGCTTCTAAATCCCTCGAAGTCTACAGCATAATTCTGATGAACTTCATTCGCAAAAAGGATGTGAATTGAATCTGTTCTTCACAGATCCGTTGTTGTGAAGTTTCCACCGGAGACAGGTGTTATTCTGTTTTGTTTTGTTTAAAAAACAGAATGATGGCAGTGTTTAAAGGCGCCTTTCCCCACCAAGATAAGACCATCTTTTGAACTCAGCAGGACATCACTGTTAACTGCTATTGAAAAACTGTTTGAAAGCATCAGATCAATCTGGTGTTTTTGGAGAGCCGCTTTGAACAAAGCTCTTAATTTCAATATAGTATTCTTTTGCCTCAAAAAATAGAACATACTGGCCTACAGGACCCAATATTTCTTCTGATAGGTATTTAAAAGGACAATTACCCATCTTTCAGAAGTAAATTGTGGGGTAACTTATTTTTCCCTCACAGCTACACACATTTCAAAATAACCAAATGAGCAAATGTGATCCTTTGAGTATTGGCCATGATTGTTGGGGCTGATGGAAGTTGGGGTCCAACACTGTATGGGAGGCAACAGGTTCCCCATCCCTGCTCTAGAGGAAGCTCAGCTGATTCAGCAAGGCAGCTCTTACACTCTTATCTACAGCCCCCGAGCAGTCAAATCTGTTGCAAAGTGAGAGACAGCCTGGCTACTTCAGCGCAGAGAGGGAAGCCCCTGTCCTGGACGGCAGCGGCCTCATTCAGAAGCTCCTGCTGCTCGACAAGCAGTGATGACCTCACTTCCCCTCTGTGGATGGGCCCTGGTGCCACACTCAAGCATGTAATATCTGTGTATTTGCTAAGGGCCCAGCTAATCCCACCCGTCTCCTGCAGGAGATATATAATAGAAATATTACCAAGTCTTAACTTCCTAACTCCCAGACTTTAAAGATGAGAAACTGGGGACCGTTGTATTTATTTGCTAAACTGTTGCGTCCATGTTTAACTTTCGCTCCCCAGTCAAATGGTTGGATATATAAACCTTTCACCCGCACAAACAGTATTATCAACTGTCTCTCATATCAGCACCAGGCAGACTTGCAACACAACAGATTTATTTAACGACTGAATGGGTACCTCAAACAATGGGAGGGAAAAACAAAGGTCCCAGACCTCCTTGGGGAGGTGTTCTTGGTGACGGCCCAGCTGATATTGCTATTCAGAGGGCACTGGGTGGCCTGATAGAGGGAACTCTCCCCTTCTTGTCAAGTCTGCACAGAGATGATGACTCAGGACAGCTGTTACTACTGGGACAGTAGCGACTGCCAGTCTTCTTGGCACGATCCCCTTTGCTAATTTCAGACATTATCCCCAATGATGTATTTTCACTGATGGTGTAAATCTCATCAGTTCCCATTGTACTGCACAATGCCATCATATTTACATTTTGTAATGTCAGGGGACAAGTCTAGCAACTTCCAGCTGACTTTTCCAGAGTTCTGTTTTATCTCTCCCATACCCTCCCACAAAAAACACACACCTTTGTTTAGTGAAAGGATATCTTCTCTGAGTTTTTATCTGTGTTGGTCATTAGAAAACAAAACCAAAAAAAAGGGGGGGAGGAGGGAGTTCAAAGTGTCCCTGAGTCCAGTTCCCATTAGTTAATCATTAAGGTGTTATATAAAGGCCAAAGCTACAAGACCATAGAGTGGTTCTGACACAAACGTTTTCCTCCACATGTGGAAATGCTATGTAAGAAGGACACTCAAATCTAGAGGCATACTAGATTCCTGCCAGCTTCTGCTTGTGGAATTTTTCTGTAAAATCTATGAGGATTTCTCACTAAATAATCATGCAAGCAAAACAAGTTGCACTAGTGCAGGGGTCTTCCTCCCTCCCCCCCCCCACCGGTGCATCCTACCACCTCCAAATCCATTTTTTGTAAGTTCGGGAAACCCCCAAGACAGAGTCAATGGATGCATGAGGGAAGAGAGAGGGAGAATGATTTGTTGGAAAGTTGCCCACTGCATTACCCCTTATTCCTATATAATATTTCCACATGTATCCCTCTTGTTGTTGTTTAGTCATTTAGTCGTGTCCAACTCTTCGTGACCCCATGGACCAGAGCACGCCAGGCACTCCTGTCTTCCACTGCCTCCCACAGTTTGGTCAAACTCATGCTGGTAGCTTTGAGAACACTATCCAACCATCTTGTCCTCTGTCATCCCCTTCTCCTTGTGCCCTCCATCTTTCCCAACATCAGGGTCTTTTCCAGGGAGTCTTCTCTTCTCATGAGATGGCCAAAGTATTGGAGCCTCAGCTTCACGATCTGTCCTTCCAGTGAGCACTCAGGGCTGATTTCCTTAAGAATGGAGAGGTTTGATCTTCTTGCAGTCCATGGGACTCTCAAGAGTCTCCTCCAGCACCATAATTCAAAAGCATCAATTCTTCGGCGATCAGCCTTCTTTATGGTCCAGCTCTCACTTCCACTACAGAGCCGCAAACAATTTTGCACCAAATCTGGGGAGCAGAAGAGGGCGGTGGGAATGTGAAAAGAGAATGACTTTGTACACACCCCAGTTGGTTAACATTCAATCCACTGCTCAGCGGTATCTTGCCACATGTTGGCTTGCACGGACCCAACAAATGACCATCAGACCAGGCTCACTGGAAACAGAATCTGGTAAATATTTATTTTGTGGTGCTTCTCCAATACGTTGACTTATATTGGAAGTGGAAGAATTAGAATCCTTCCATTTTGTATATCTTGCTCTTCTCTGGTGGAATCCCCCCTCCCAGCAGACAAATAGAGAAAAGGTGACAGAATGGTATGATATCTAACATGAGATAGATTAATTAGGAAAACAGAATGTTTTCATCGCAGCATTTTGCACCCACACTCCATTTGTATGCAGTGGTTTTGTTTCTGAGGGCATATTTTTGTGTCTACCACTGATTTGTTAATGATATGCCATCTGAAATGTGTTCAGCTACACACCACTGGTTTCAGTTTTGCACACAGAAGCAAAAACCTGGGACTTCAGCAATGATTGCAATCTTCTGCTCAGTGAAGAAAGCCCTGGTAGCGCAGATTTAGATGTCAAAAAGGACGGTGGTAATCTTATTAACCTTGAGTTTTTCATCTCCTTTGAGCCTTTAGATTATAAAGTATGAAAACTAGCAGGTGGCCGTTAGATTTCAATGTTTATGCTCATTTAATACCCACCTAGGATTATTTTCTTCCTAAAGAATGAAGAAAAAAGCAACTAGAAAGGAACCTCCGGCTTAGGAAACGAGTGAAATAAACATTCTCCTTTGGATCAAAATAAATGGGTGAGAATGTAACACATCTAGGTGGCACTTAGAGAACCTTGATCAGGATGCACATCTCCATTCACATTAAAATATGAATTTGGTGAGTTCAGTGGGGGCAGATGAGTAACGGTAGGAGGCTATAATTCAGTGGTAGAACACCTGCTAGACACAAGGTCCCAGGATCAATCCTTGCTATCTCTAGTTTAAAGAATATCAGGTGGTAGGTGATGGAAAAGATCTCTGTCTGAGACCCTGGTGAGTCACCCTAGACCAGTGGTTCCCAATTGATGGTCCGTGTAACTCACCCAAGGGGTCCATGGCATCATTCACATAACAAAAACTACCATAGAGATATCAATATTTTCAAAAGTAGGGGGTCCATGGCTTAGCTTTTGAGAAACAGGGTCCGCAGTACTTAGTTAATTGGGAGACAATAGTGGACTAGGCAGAAAATTGTCTGATCAGGTGTATGGGAGCTTTCCAATTTCCTATTTCAATATGAGTGGAGATACACAAACACAGAGAATCAGCCGCCTCAGCTGCTCATGTGGAAAGCTGCTTCTGCTGCATCAAGACAATGATCTATTTATTTATTTTTTAATCTGTATTGGCCTGAGTTCCTTCAAGATAGTGGGTAATTTCCCCAACTCCCTGCTCGTGGAGTCCTGGTTTAAGCCATTATAGGCATAGCCTGGGCTGAAAACCCGTGTTAGAAACTGAGATATGAAAGCTAGGAGCTAAATGGCACCTAGGTTATGGGCACAACAATGGAATGTCTAGGCGCTTTTTTAAAATAACAAGAATACAAAACTGAAATGAATGAACTGCAGCTAAAATATTATGCTCATTTTTCAAATGGTCTAGTCCTTCCCCTGCCCACTCCCCTCATATTCTTAAGAGGGTCTCTTCTCCAGAGGGTAGCTGGAAGTGGGGAGGCAGAAAAAGGTCCTCCTTTCCTTCTGCTCTGCAGCTTTAATCTGAAATCTTAGGCGCAGTACTTCATCCAGAGCTCAGAAACTGCTTGTGCTAATGAAATTCCCTGTCGCAAAATGCTTCTCGAACAATGGGAGTTTCAAACACTGCTAAAAACAAATAAGAGTATTTGTTTTCTGTTGAAGAGGAGCTAATATCCACATTCTTTCCACTGAGAAATATTAATTTAATAATAATAATAATAGTAATAATAATAATAATAATAATAATAATAATAATAATAATAATAATTTATTTATACCCCAGCAACTCTGGGTGGCTCCCAACAGACTATTAAAAGCACAACAAAACATCAAACATTTAAAACTTCCCTAAACAGGGCTGCCTTCAGATGTCTTCTAAAAATCAGATAGTTGTTTATTTCCTTGACATCTGATGGGAGGGCGTTCCACAGGGCGGGCGCCACTACCGAGAAGGCCCTCTGCCTGGTTCCTTGTAACTTGGCTTCTTGCAGTGAGGGAACCTCCAGAAGGCCCTTGGCGCTGGACCTCAGTGTCTGGGCTGAACGATGGGGGTGGAGATGCTCCTTCAGGTATACAGGGCCAAGGCCATTTAGAGTTTTAAAGGTTAGCACTAACACTTTGAATTGTGCTTGGAAACGTACTGCAAAATGTAGGTCTTTTGGGACCAGTGGCCAATGAGTAAGGATGATGGAACTTTCAGGGATCCAATGATATCTGGGGAGCCACAGGTTCCTGACACTTATTTTAAAAGCTAATGCATTGCCAACTGAAAAGAAGGATTATGCAAAGCTTTTAAGAGATACTGTTTCACAATGAACTTAGTGCTATTGACAGTTTCTCCCTTTTTTGTTTTAACCGTTATATACTTTCTCATTACATATTTGTACACAGAAGCACGGGGACGCGGGTGGCGCTGTGGGTTAAACCACAGAGCCTAGGACTTGCCGATCAGAAGGTTGGCGGTTTGAATCCCCGTGACGGGGTGAGCTCCCGTTGCTCGGTCCCTGCTCCTGCCAACCTAGCAGTTCGAAAGCACGTCAAAGTGCAAGTAGATAAATAGGTACCGCTCCGGCGGGAAGGTAAACAGCGTTTCTGTGCACTGCTCTGGTTTGCCAGAAACGGCTTAGTCATGCTGGCCACACAACCCAGAAAAACTGTCTGAGGACAAGGGTCGGCTCCCTCGGCCAGTAAAGCGAGATGAGCACCACAACCCCAGAGTCGTCGGGACTGGACCTAATGGTCAGGGGTCCCTTTACCTTTACACAGAAGTACACACTGAACTATAAATCTTATGATCTAACATCAAATTTAGCAATTCTACTTTGGTGACATGGAACCTATAAATGCAACAATGCTAAACGTTTACGCCATACTATAGCTCAGTCAGTAGAGCATGAGACTCTAAATCTCAGGGTTGTGGGTTCGAACCCAACATCAGGCAAAAGATTCCTGCATTGCAGGGGGCTGGACTAGATGACCCTTGTGGTCCCTTCCCACTCTACAATATTCTGTGATTCTCTGTTAGTTAGGCAGCTTGGAGGGTGAGTTCCTCCCACCTTTTCCATCACGCCCCATAGCAGAGAGTACACTAGCTCAAACAGAACAAGACATAACTGCAATTTCAAAGAAAGGTGGAGGAGGGGAATCAAATGGAGTTATAAAACAAATATTCCTTTTGTGAATAGGTGTGGGTTGCCCCATTGCAATTGGCTGCCCTCTTTCTTGGTGTTTGATTATACCTTGCTTTTGGCCTCTGCTTCTCAGGAGGTGACAGATTGGCTAAATTAATGTTGAGTAAAATCAGTGAAAGGGAAAATAATGGACGCCACATGATTTATTGCCTTTCGCAGAAATCTGCTAAGCAAATTCTGGGTCTGCCTTTGTATAGTGTGCAAAAAAGAAAAGTCTCAGGAACCTGACCTGCAAATTGTTTGCTTAGAGCCCTGTTTCCTTACAGGCGATGGGAGGAATGTGTGTGTGTGTGTGTGTGTGTGTGTGTGTGGAGAGAGAGAGAGAGAGAGAGAGAGAGAGAGAGAGAGAGAGAGAGAGAGAGAGAGAGATTGTAATGGTTGTTGTTGTTTAAAGTATGCAAATGGAAAGTTACTGAGTAACATTGCTTCATTAGACCAGTCAGTGCTGACCCAATAAATTATGGGGAGAATATATATTTTACAGGAAATTGATTTAATTGAAGCTTTGGTTAGTCACTACAAAATGTGTCTGGTTCATGCCACAGTAGCCAGGAATTTATAAATGAGTTCAGAATGTTGTTCAGGCACCAGAAAATAAACCTCCAAGCTATTTACTACCTCTATGATATATAAAGTTTGCAGTTTTGATTTTGTGTGATTATGTTCAGCAATGGTGACCTTTAGAGGCAACAATATTGAAGTGTAATGAGGAGATGTTTGATCACTGGTCTACAATGAAGACTTGGCACGACTTCTCCAGTCCTTCCTGGAATTTGTGAAATTCAACTGACAGGCTTTAACCTTTAGACTGCTGAAGTTTCAAAACGTAGAGGGTTTTGTCCTCTTTATATATAACCTGTAAGGTATAGGGGCTTGGGGTTTGTTTGTTTGTAAGTTCTAGTGGCCTTTTAATCATCTTGTTAAATTAATACTGTGCCCAAAGTGACTAATAATAACAACAACAACAACAATTACTGATCAGTCACTTGATGTAAACCTAGTCTTAAACTAATATTCATGCAAAAACCTAATCTCTAAACATTGCAGTATGGCTGCTGGTAAGCCAGGTTGGGGTGGTAAATATGGGGTTTATAAATTGTGACTGAATCCCATTGGAAGCAATGGAATGGGACATGTATTCCATTCTTATCTATTAGGATAAATCCTAATAATTTCACTGGGGCATATTAAATGCCCCCAGAATTGCAGCCATAATCATGACAAACTGTTATTGGATTGTGACTTCTTACTATATGCTGGGGTTGGTATGATGGCAAGATTTTGTATCATCAGTTAATATCATGGTGTGCAAGTAAGGAATTTATTTTGTTTGGAATTGCAAGAGATGATTGATTATTTGGTTGGATTCAGACATGGAAGGGGGTTAGCTGAAGCTCTTTTAGAATTCCCCATTTCCCCTAAGCATGGCAGAAATCCCTGCTTCATCACAAAGAAATGGAGAGCTTGTTCACAGCACAGCGCAGCGATTAGAGTGTTGGACTAGGGCCTGGGAGAGCAGGGTTCAAATCCCCACTCAACAATGAAGCTCACTGGGTGACCTTGGGCCAGTCCCTGCCTCTCAGCCCAACCAACCTTCCAGCACTGCTGTGAGGATAAAATGGGGAGAGAGGGAGGAAGTTCCATTCCACATATAGATATCCCTGCACTAACGGAAATGCTGGTTGTATACTGCCCATGATCTTTAATTCAGCATTGCAGACAGTGCCAGATTAAACCCTGTGGAGGCCCCTAGGCAGTCGAAATCTCGAGGAGTGGGGCTCACTAATAATAATAATAATAATAATAATAATAATAATAATAATAATTTATTATTTATACCCCGCCCATCTGGCTGGGTTTCCCCAGCCACTCTGGGCGGCTTCCAAAAGAATATTAAAATACTATGATACATCAAACATTAAAAGCTTCCCTAAACAGGGCTGCCTTCAGATGTCTTCTAAAAGTCTGGTAGTTGTTGTTCTCTTTGACATCTGGTGGGAGGACGTTCCACAGGGAGGGCGCCACTACCGAGAAGGCCCTCTGCCTGGTTCCCTGTAACTTGGCTTCTCGCAGTGGGGGAACCGCCAAAAGGCCCTCAGTGCTGGACCTCAGTGTCCGGGATTCTCTTAATATGATGATCTCTTAATATGTTTTTGATTTTACCAACCAACAATTTTAACAAACGTATTTTGAGCCGTTGTTGCAGGGCCCCTAAAAGGTGTGGCCCTAAATAGGCCAGTGCCAACTTTGCCTATTTGGTAATCCGGCACTGATTGTAGAAAGAGCCTTGCCAATTTTAAGTGAAAATCTCACGAGCCAAACAGAGCAAATGATTGATAACTTCTCTTTCTGTAGATAATTGTACATGCTTGACATACCACAATATGCAGTTGTTTAAGGGGTAGCAGAAAAGGTTCAGCCCCTTCTAATTAACCATTGGATGCCAGGCTCAGGGGGTCTTTTTTGTGAAGATAACCGAGTCCTCACACAACTAGCTCTGAAGCATTTGGTCGCATTTCCATCAAAAGTTTCGTATGTCTTTACCGGAGCAAAATTATGTGCAGCAGTGTGATGAAAATACTATCGCAGTCTGAAAGAATTTATGAAAAGATAATTAAATATAAACTACGTGGAATGGAGAAAGCAACTTTTTATATATAATAGCTATTATTGATTTTCTGGCTGGATGGGCATAGAGAATTTAAGCATCAGGGCTCCTACACTTTCACAAAGAGGGGATATTACAATTTATGTACAATTTATAGAGGGAAAGCTAGAGACAGTGAGACAAAAGAGGCTTTGGAGAAAGCTGTGACTGCTGCTGAAGTGGTGGGGGGTATGTATTCGGCCACCGTTCATTCAAACGACAATTTCATAGTCAAAAATGACTCTCAGATTGAACTGGTATCAGTTGGTGTGTTGTTCTTCCCACACACCTTTCACCCGCTGAAAGAGCTGAGAGTTGGTGGCTGAACGCCCATCACCTTAAACTGTATAGCACTGGGTGATTTTTCTAAGCTAAGAGAATCCTTGAAAAACAGCCTCAGATTGCTCCAAGACTTTTCTGAGAAATTGCAGAAAAATCAAATGTGGAGGAGATTGATTCCAGCCCTCCTTGCCAACTCTCCCTTTCCAAGAAAACGTTGCTGGTGCCAGGAGAAGTCTTGCAGCCCTTGGCTTCACTTCACATGATGCTTCTAAGCTGCTGCTTCCTTTGGGATACATGGGATTTGTAGTACTCCACAGTCCTCACACGATTACTGGAAAGTGTGGCTGTGCTGCTGGCCACACCACTCAAAGTCACAAAGCTTCTTCAGGCATCAAGGAGAAAACCTACATGCGTAGATACCGATGGATATATGTTTCCCTGGGAATTGGAATCCTACATGATCAGGATTCAAAGTCCCGGGGAAGCTTATACCTATAGAGATCTATGTATGTACTGTAGGTGTTATCCTTGCAGATGTCCACACCTAATGCATGGGACAGAGGGGCAGGACCTGGAGAAGTTGAATAACAACAACAATAATAATAATTTATATGCTGCTCATTCGACAGGGTTGCCCCAGCCACTCTGGGTGGCTTCCAACAAATTATAAAACCACACTAAAATGCCATACATTAAAAACTTCCCTATACAGGGCTGCCTTCAGATGTCTTCTAAAACATGTACAGAAATGCGAATTTTCATGAGGATTATTATTATTATTATTATTATTATTATTATTATTATTATTATTATTATCATCATCATCATCATCATCAGATAATTCATAAACCAATAGGGGAAACTGTACATAAGACTGGAAAAATGGGAAACAGAGGGAAACTAACATGGATAGATTCAAATGTTGTTGGACTACAGTTCCCATGAGCCTCAGTCAGCATGGCAAATGGTCAGGGTTAAGGGAACTGTAGTCCAGCAACATCTGGTGGGCAGCAGGTTCTCTATCCTGGACAAAAGGATGCACCATATTGTTGCTAAAAGCTCATTGCAGTTTTTAATTTACTTTTTAAAAATAACATTTCCCATGCTCCTGGGTGTGCATACCCACCCACATATGGAATATTTGTCTGCATTGCACCCAACCCTTGGAGCAGTGGATGCAGTGCAGCTTAGAATACAGTGGTACCTCGGTTTATGAACTTAATCCGTTACAGAAATCTGTTCTTAAAGCAAAAACTGAGGTGTGATTTCCCTCATGAGGCCTCCCACCGCAGGTGTCCTTCCACCGTTTGGATTCCGTTCTTAGACCGAGGTAAAGTTCTCAAACCGGGACACTATTTCCAGTTTTGGGGAGTTCGTAAACCGAATCACTCTTAAACAGGACTGTTCTTGAACCAAGGTACCACTGCATAATAGATAAAGGAATGAATGTTCAAAGAGCGGAAACAAGATGACCATCTGCTTCTGAATAGAGAAGGTGCCATGCTCTGCTAATATTTGTTGATGGAAGCATTTAAAAACAGACTTAATAACACAAAAGCAGATCTGGGGATAGCCCGCTACCAGGCAGACCCCCATTTCACAACTAGCTCCTCCACCGGCCCGCCAGCTTCTTTCCAGAACAGCAATTAATTCTCCCCTGGCCTCTTGTCCCACCACTGCTCTTCCCTCGAGTCCCCGATGTGAAGTTTTGTGCTGCCCATGTCGGCACAGTCTCAGCCCTGTCTCCCTTTCTTCTCCTTTCAAGAATGTTGTGACTTGAGGCATCAATCTGGACCTCCAGCCGAGGCTTTTAACTCTTGAAAAGAAAAGGAAAAAGTTAAATTGGAGGCAATATATTTCCCTCATTAATCTGTTACTTTTGAGGAAAGTTTTTTTTTATTTTTTATTAAAGCAGACAGAAATGCTCAATTGGAACTTTTCAGCGAATGGTGAAACCTTTTTCTTTCTGCCATGCATTCGGCTATCTTATAGCTTGTTAAATTTTTAAAAGATTTTTTCTTTTAAAAGCATCTTGTGGCCATCTTTAAAGTATGCTAAACATAAGAATTGCATTTCCTTAGAGGGGTGTTTAACTGAATACTAAAAAGTGTTGCTTTGTGCTTTTAAGTCTTTATGGTAAGTTTAGAGAAGCAAATGGCACAAAAGTGGGATATAAATGCAAGTATAAACAAGCTAAGTAGATACAAGGGGATTTTCAGCCTGTGGGAGGGAAAGTAGGCAGGTTTTGTGGCTTTGAAATGCCATTGTTTGGTGATCTTGCTGTATGCATGCCCCAGAGGCAATGTATTAATTTTCATTTAGGTTTGATGAATTGTGTGCCAATTGTGACGCGTGCACACACATACATGGTCTTTGCCAAATATTGTGTTGGTGATGTGCAATAGGAATGTGCAGTAGGAATGTGGGAGAATTTCTGTTTCGTTCACATTTCAATGAGAGACTACCTGTTTTGCGCTTCTGAAATGGAAACACATCCAGCCTTCGAACTCTGAGCTTATCCAAATTTTGTGATGCAGCCCTCCAACCAAGTAACGTAGAAAAATGCACTGTATATGAGG
>NC_138125.1:108792565-108950065 GCF_964188305.1 Podarcis bocagei
TTTTTTCACCTGTCTTATTATCAACTTACATTTGGTTTTGTCAGAGTCTTACTTTAATTGTCCTCCATTGGGTAATCTTAATTAGCCACGTTGGCACCCCCTGTTTACACTTTTCATTTCCTTAGATATACTGTCCATCTGAGCTTTTGTGCCTATGATTTCAAATAACCCCAAAGCACCCTGAAGAGATCTGACCCTCTTGATTTTCCATTTCAACTTCCTACAAGTAATCTCTTTTCCAGTGTGGCTGTGCTAGACTTTATGGGCAATTGTCCACTTATACATCTCTTGGATTCACTAGCACTGCGGTCACTGTTCCAAATCAATTCAGAAACATCTGCATCTCACTCTATATCCTGGGTATCACTCAGGATTAAATCCAGAGTCACCTTCCTTTTAGTTGGTTCTGTGATTAAGTCTGCAATCCCTACACCTACTTACCTGGGAGTAAGGTCCTGCAATTCAGTGGGATTTACTTCTGGGTAGACATGCATAGGATTGCACTGTAAATGTCCAGTCACCTATTTGTCAGAATTTGAACATACATTTGCCTAGTCACTGTGGAGGTACTTGAAAGACACACGTAATTATAACTTGTTGTTCTTGGGTTGAGAGTTGGTCAGCAAAGTGGCCAATAAATAATGAAACAGGGGGGCCCAATCTCAGCCACGGTTGAGCAATTCCAAGTCCCACTGACTCCAACAGAAGAGAGTGGAACATATGCTAACTATCCCATTTATACCAATGGCAATGTGTTTCACTTTGCTCTGAATTATTCACATTTGTCTTTTTCTTTCTTACTTCTGTTCCTAGTAAGACATCTTTATCTTGCAGGGTGGGGAGAGAATGATTACATAAACAAGCTTTAAACTGTGATCTAAAAGATGGTAGTGTTAGAAAGAGGAAGGATTGAAAATAGCAATCCTATCCAATGGAGCACATTGTCTACTGGCAACGTAATATATGCCTGAGAAGCACAGATTGTAAATGCAGGATGTTTAATTTCCCAGACGTCTGTAGGTGTCACGTAACATTTCTTTTTGCATATATGCACCTAGCAATAATCACTATAATTCACTCTGTTGCTATAATTCATCTGTCTTCTTCCGGCTTTATTTCACCTTTTAAACTGCAGGGTCTTTGATGGGAAATTTGAAGCAGATATAGGTGTTTCCTACTAAAGCTCGCTTGGATGTGATTTCTTTCTTATTTTTAAGCGACATTTTGGGTTATATATTTTTGATTAAAGGAGGAGGGCAGTTTGAAGTTTGGAGGTGAAATACAGGGAAATGCCTTCACTGTTCCCTGCAGCTTAACTGTTCCTTAACTCTTCCTCCCCTACCCTGTTTTTACAGGCATATGATAAATTTCTAAGACTTACTGTAAGAGCTGTATCTTTTTATTTTAATAACTGTCACCTGGTTTAAAATTATGCTTTATGCTTGGTTGGGGGGAAAAACTGCAAACAATACTACAACTTCTAAATATATTTTGTTTAACGAAGCCACTCTATAAATTTTGCACTATTTTTAGTTATTAATTACTAAGTCTGAAAAGGGCTAAATTCAGAGCAACTCTCTGTTCCAAGGAAGATCTAATTGCCAAGGACCGAGCCTTAATATTAACTAGGATAATTATTATGCAAAGCATACCCACCCAGAATGTTTGCATAGCTATCACAAGCGCTTTCATAAATGATGCTTTAATTAGTCTTAATTAGAATTTGTTTAAGTCAGCAGGGAATGCAGAGCCCGTGAAATGATGTATGTAATAAGCATCAGGCTCACTTTTTACTTGGGGAATAGAGCTGACAAAATCACATCACGTTAAATTGATTCAGTCAGAATTAAAATTCTTATGGTATTAATTAAATGGGGGATCTCATTAGCAGGCTGCAGGGTGACGGAACGACTCTTTGGCGACCAGATGTGAAGGAAGCAGCACTGAACAAGAGCACCATTAGAGCTAAAAGTCAGCAGAGCTCAGTCGCAGAAAGAGCGGCGTTAAGGCTCAATGCAAAGGGCTACGGCCATTGCAAGATATCAGAAAAATCCAGGGCTCCTTTTAGCTAATTTGGAGCCCTTTGCCCAATTCAAGTCATAGGAAAATGACACCTTGGATTTTGCCGAGCAACCAGCTAATTTTCAGAAGGGAACTGATTGGGTAATTAAAGCAGAAGGACTCACCAGCAGTGGGATGGCCAGGGGTCCACAAGGGACTAAACTGTAAAGAAAATACATAGGGTTAGTTTTAATGGATATGAAGAGACAGGGGAAACGATTCATTTTTCACATCAGCAGATACTGGTGGGTCCACCACTACCATTTGCCCCAACTGAGCATGGCAGATGTCTGCAAGGAGTATTCAGTGCATGGTTTGTCTTGTAGGGCATCCAGGTAGGGGAAGCACTGCATCCTATTTCCATTCAGAATGAGCTCATTCCATTTAGAAAAATTCTCAGAACACAACCAGGGTTTCCCCAGTAGTTTTCTTACTCCAAATACTTCCTGCCAACCTTGGCTGAAGTCAGTTTTCATCCTACTCCCCACTTTGCAAGTTTCCCCCACTCTGTCCCCAGTACTTACCTTCCAGCTGCTTACTACTACTACTACTACTACTACTACTACTACTACTACTATTATTATTACCATCACCACCACAATTTTCGTCATTATTGGAGCCAATTTGTTGTTCCTGCTGGTGTGTTTGCATTGCGCCACTCACCCTCCTGATGTCAGGGACAGGGCAGAGGAGAAATGGTGGAGACCACCTCCCCAGCCTGACCCTTCCAGAGAAGAAGAAGACAGTTCAGAATTACAACAGGGGGTTGAGGGAGATCAAAGCTCAAAGGCAGATGAGGGGAAAAGCTGGGAAATAATGGGAAAGGAGGAGGAGGAGGAGGAGGAAGCACTGGGGGGGCAACAGCTGGATCTAATTGTCAGGGGACCCCAGTTGTGACCGACTCTGGGGTTGCGGCGCTCATCTCGCTTTATTGGCTGAGGGAGCCGGCGTACAGCTTCCGAGTCATGTAGCCAGCATGACTAAGCCGCTTCTGGTGAACCAGAGCAGCGCATGGAAACGCCGTTTACCTTCCCGCTGGAGTGGTACCTATTTATCTACTTGCACTTTGACGTGCTTTCGAACAGCTAGGTTGGCAGGAGCAGGGACCGAGCAACGGGAGTTCATGCCATCGCGGGGATTTGAACCACTGACCTTCTGACTGGCAAGTCCTAGGCTCTGTGGTTTAACCCACAGCGCCATCCCACGTCCTATACACCCCTTTACACCTAGTAAGCCACAGCAATGACAGGAAGTCAGGTAAATGTCACTGCCCTGCCCTGCTGATCGCTACTGAGCAATACCAATAAGTGAGCCCATTTTAATAGCTTAAGCTAAACAGAAGGGATAATAATGCCAACACAAAATCGGAATGGTTGTCACCATTTTCCAAACAATGCATCTGTATCCAATCATTTGGTTCTGAGACTCTATTTCCAAATATCTGAGAAGCTTGTCCCAACTGTCACCTTGGTAGTACCGACATTCCCCACAGTGGCTAATAACTTTCCTTCCTTTCTCTTCCACCAAGTAGCTTCCACCACCAAGCAACTGGCAGGCGAAGAGTGAGGGGGCCAGTTAAGCCTCCCGTGGAAGGGAGTTCTTCATCTGGGGCACCATCATAGAGAAGATCACTGCCAATTCATTCCGAATCATAAGTGGTGGGTTATACCGTCATTAGGCTGGTCTTGCAAGGTCCTATTACAGTAGCTGGAAAAGGAATGTGTATTAGCAAATATTGCTTGTCTTATTCTTATTCTCGGAGAATGTCCTTATACTTCAGAAAGGATGGAGGTGAGTTAGCACAACCTTACTTCAAAGAATAGCAAATTGCAGCTGTTTGATCAACTGAAATCTGTAAACATAACTGACCCACTGGTGTTTCCAAGAGACAGTTAACTGTGTATATATACCCATGTCAGAAACCAGCCTGGCAGTCATCGCAGATCCAGATGTGATTGCAGCTGTTCCACCGCCACCCTGTTTTGCTGCCTTCCTGTTTATTACATGACAGGAACCATCAGCAGTTCATGATCACATTGTTTTTCTGGCCCGCAGCATAGATGTTGCCAGATGGACTCTGGAGGAAGATTACTCTGATGTAGCTGATCAGCTTGTGAGTCTGGATACTTAGGGCTAATTAGCTAACTTAGCCCTCCTGTGTCAGAAATATTATACTAGAAGCTTTAACAGCCCACATCTCACCTCCATTCTGTTTCACAGGGAAATCATGAAATGTTGGGAGAGTCTTAAGATAAAGAGCTCTCAACAGCCAATCATAATGACAAACGCTTTTGCCTCTTGGCCACAGACAACCCCATTGTAAGTGTTTTCCTGGGCCAGATTTTCTTAATATTTGCTTTCTGTGAACAGGCACAATTTCCTTTTTCATCCATGAAAATTTGCCTCATACGGACTTACACTGATTTAATATTTATTTCCTTTCCTTATGGAACTATAGGGGGTGATGTAGGGAGCTCAGAGTATTACCAGCACCCTCAGCAAGCTACAGTTTCCAGTGTTGTTTGTGGGAAGCCATGACAGGGAAACTGGTATAAAAACAATAGGATGGCTTCTGTAAGGATAAGGATACTTGGAGGGTCTGCCATGCTAGCTATGGCTGATGAGATTTGGATGGAGTCTAACAACATGTGGAGGGCCACAGGTCCCCCAGTTCTGCTATGTTCCCATTCATAGGCAGTGTGTGAGGCAGTTTTCTGGAGGCAACTGGTTACCATCATAGCAGAAGGTGCTTGTGTCCTTAGCAGTGATGGAGGAAGAGACACAGGGGTGTTAGCAGTCTGAAGGCCTAAGGCTTCTGATTGGCTAGCTGTACTGTGGATGGGTCGTGTTGTCTGTCATTAGTGCCAGGCTTTGCTAGCTGTGCAGTCTCATGCTTCTGCTTTGTTGAGACACGCTGGTAAAGAGGCTGGACCATCCTTCCCCACTAGCAGCATAGGCCTAGAAGCTATGTGTAGCCTATGGGCTACTCACCTCATCCAGTAGTCCATCTTGTATGTTGCTGCTGACCTGAACCCAACTTTTCGAATATCTTTTTTGGTGTGGAATCCCTGCCCCAAAAGGTGCAGTAATGCTGGATGAAAACATTCCCATGTGGGGAATGTGAAGGATATTGAAGAGAAAATCTCCCCACTTTTGGATTGCTACTGGAAGGAGCACAATTCCAAGCTCAAACCGAGCAGTTCTTAATGAATCCTGAGAATCTGAAAATTCAGCTTTGATAAATCTCAAAATAATTTGTTGATTTTTCAAACGAAGTTTCCATACCTTGTGTTTTGTGGTGGTGGGCAATGTGCTCACTTTCTTAAAAATGCTTAGAAACTGGGATCCACTCAGAATATTTCAGCATGGGACTTTGAAGTCACAGCCTTTATGGTGTTTAATCTGGACTGGATTGTGTCCAGTGTTTTACGGCCTGTGTTTCAGTGGGACTTATTTATTTGGGAGCCTCCGTGAAGCTGGCGGGGTCTTGCTTCTGAATAATCCCACCTAGGATAGGGCTGCAAGTCTTTTTTCAGTTGTGGCCTGCATGGCTTTAGCTGATATTTTAGGACTTCAGAGAAATGATACATCTTTTTTATAAAAAAGAAACCTAGTATAAACCTTCTAAAACATTCACTATTCTTACTGCCTAATACATTTATTCATGGCCCATATATATATTCCCCCATTATATCCTATCCTTTTTTCATGTCTTCATTTTTAATAATATTGCTTATGTGAAAATTGCTGGATAAATTATTCAATTCTCTCTATAATCTAGTATATCGGCAGTAAAACTGCTAACCCACCTCTGTAAATACATTTACAATAATTTAGATCTGTCTCCTGTTAGCTTCCTCACCTTCCCATTGTTCTGGCATTCCTAACTCCAGAGATATATGCTGTTCATGAGACGGGCGACAAAGAATAATATTTGGTTTCTGTTTACAGTGTAATGAAGGCGGTCTGTTTCGGAGAGGCACATACACAGATACTCTTCGTTCCATATGAAATTTCATTAGTGCTAAGTATAGAATTCATATGGGTAGTTAATTAATTCTTAATCACAAGTCCACAATGCCTAATCACCATGTACAAATAGCTATGCTGAATGTGTGATGTTCCATAGGAACACAAGAAGCTGCCTTATCTGACCATTGGCCCATCTACTTCACTGTTGTCTACAATGAGCCTCTCTAGGATTTCAGAGAGGTCCCAGCCCTGCTTGGAAATCCTGGGGACTGAACCTGAGACCTTCTGCAGGCAAATCAGATGCTCCATTACTGAGCTGTGGCCTTTCTCAATCTAGCAGCATATGCTCCTGTTGAAATGACTGGGTGCTGCTGTGCAAGAGAACTATGATTGGTAGCGAACTACAGTGGTACCTCGGGTTAAGTGCTTAATTCGTTCCAGAGCTCTGGTCTTAACCTGAAACTCTTCTTAACCTGAAGCACCACTTTAGCTAATGAGGCCTCCTGCTGCTGCACCGCCGCCCAATTTCTGTTCTTATCCTGAAGCAAAGTTCTTAACCTGAGGTAATATTTCTGGGTTAGTGGAGTCTGTAACCTGAAGAAGAAGAAGAAGAAGAAGAAGAGTTTGGATTTGATATCCCGCCTTTCACTCCCTTTAAGGAGTCTCAAAGCGGCTAACATTCTCCTTTCCCTTCCTCCCCCACAACAAACACTCTGTGAGGTGAGTGGGGCTGAGAGACTTCAGAGAAGTGTGACTGGCCCAAGGTCACCCAGCAGCTGCATGTGGAGGAGCGGAGACGCGAACCCGGTTCCCCAGATTACGAGACTACCGCTCTTAACCACTACACCACACTGAAGCGTATGTAACCTGAGGTATCACTGTACTCCCATCCGTTTCAACAGGGCTGGAGGAGGAAAATTTCCCAGTGAGTTGTGTGCCAAGATTTCTCAGAGCCTGTGTCACACCGAAACATAGAATCAGAATTTTAGAGTTGGATGGGACCCTAAGGTGGCTTACCAACCCGCTGCAATGCAGGACTCTCAGCTAAAGCCTCCATGACAGATGGCCATCCAACCTCTGCTTGAAAACCTCCAAGGAAGGAGAGTCCACCACCTCCCGAGGGAGACGGTTCCACTGCCGAACAGCTCTTAGTGTTAGAAAGTTCTTCCTGATGTTCACTTCTCCACATTTCCATATCGGTTTGTGATTTTTCTTAAATGTCCTCATTAAAGGACATTATGTGCATTTTTATGTAGATTCTTACCTTGGCTGGAGAATGGCATTGCAAAACCCAGAAAGGTGCACGTGTTGAAGTACGGCTATTTCAGAAAGTGCAAACCAGGTAGGTTCATCTTTAATGATGAAATGAACTGGATTTCTCCCCAGTGCCTATGTCAGGCTAATTCAGGAAAGGAATGTCTCGGGAATGTTGTTGGCGATGCCGTGTCCTCCTTATGAGAGGGAAAGAGTAATAACTTTCACGCATTCTGAGCTGTGTGTTTCCTGAGGTCTGCAAGCTCTCAAGGGAGTTCAAGAGAGGGGAGAATCCATCAAATGCTGCAGAAGAACCACAGTACAAGTAAGACCAGGAGGTCAAAACTTTGATAGTTCAAAACACTTCGTTTTCCAAATTTACTGCGTGTGCCCTTCCACGTAAATGTAACTCAGTAGGATCATCTGTATTGACTTGAATGTCTAGAAGTTGTAAAATTGTCTCTGTATATTACTAAGTGCTGATTTGTACATGTTTAACTGTGCTGGTAATGCTTTTGAAATTTCAGTCTGCCATGGTCAAATGTCATGTCACGTGAGCCTTGGTTTTTCACATTATGGAAGAAGAGGAGGAGGAGGAGCTCCTCGTTGCACCAAAGAAAACTAAGCTGGTATGATTCTAACATCAGGACCATGCTATTTCAGACCACTGGAAGGGCCCCTTACTTCCTTGTACTTTCAACAGGCATAAAAAGGTAAAGGTAAAGGGATCCCTGACCATTAGGTCCAGTCATGGCCAACTCTGGGGTTGCGGCCCTTTATTGGCCGAGGGAGCTGGCGTACAGCTTCTGGGTCATGTGGCCAGCATGATTAAGCCACTTCTGGCGAACCAGAGCAGCACACGGAAATGCCGCTTACCTTCCCGCCGGAGCGGTACCTATTTATCTACTTGCACCTTGATGTGCTTTCGAACTGCTAGGTGGGCAGGAGCAGGGACCGACCAACGGGAGCTCATCCCATCGCGGGGATTCAAACGCAAAGATTATTCATTGTGGGTAGGGGCCTGTGGTTTCTAGGGCTGGGCGATATATCAATATATCTAAAACCTGGTTGAAGTCCATATCATGATATCGGTTTCATAATTTTTGAAGTGGCAATATATCATGAATCATAATGTGTGTTAGGGCTGGGCCCTATCATCCAAACCCGGTTGAAGTCCATATCATGATATTGATTTCATAATTTTTGACCTGGTTAAAAATATAGTGAATCATGTTTGTGTGCTATGCGAAACTCACAATACGGGAAAACTGTGAAACCAATCAATGCCTCTACATACCTCTATCCTGATTTCAGACAGTGTGATATCACCCAGCCCTAGCGGTTTCCAAAACTCAAAGCATAGTACAAAAATAATCATGAGGTGCTTTGGTGCAAACAAAGGCCATAAGGCATTTACTATAAGGCAATTGCTCCACAAACCTTTATTTATTCTTTTGTTTGGCACATAGGTTAAAGCCTCAGGGTGTCATTTCTGAAATCAGGGAGATGTCTAGGGCAGGGGAACCTTTTCAGTCAGAAGGGAGCCCCTTCCTGACCAACCTTCCAGGGGCCACATCCTGTGAGGGAGCTGGGCCAGAAGCAAAAGTGGAACAGAGGAACCAATGTAGATGTCACCTTTATACAGTAGTCCATTTTCTAGGCAATACCTCAGCAACCGCCTCTTCCTATATGGAGCAACCTACACCCTGCACTCATCATATGAGGCCCTTCTTCATGTGCTTCACACGAAGGTTTGGAGGGTGGCAACACGAGAACAGGTCTTTTATGTGGTGGCTCCCCACTTGTGGAATGCTCTCCCCAGGGAGGCTTCCCAGGCGCTTTCATTACATATCTTTAGGCACCAGGAGGAAACATTCTCCACCCAGGCCTTTGGCTGATGAAACAACCTATTGTCTTTTAAATGGGTCTGTGGGGTGTGGGTGTTGTTGTTACAGTGGAACCTCGGTTGTCGAACATAAGCCGTTCCGGAAGACCATTCGACTTCTGAAACATTCGACAACCGAGGCGCAATTGCCGATCAGCAAAATCCATTGAAAAAATGGAGAAACGCGCCTCAGAAGTTGTTTGACTTCTGAGGTGTGTTTGAAAACGGAAGTGTTCACTTCCAGGTTGTCGGCATTCGAAAGCCAAAACGTCCAACTTCCAAAGCGTTCGACAACCGAGGTTCCACTGTATTATGTTGTGTATTTTCTGTTTTTACACTGTAAACCACTCTGTGATCTTTGGATGAAGGGTGTATACAAATTTAATAAACAGTAACAATAACACACAAACACACCTCTCTGTCCTCCATTCATATAAGCTAGAAACATTAACTGAATTCAAGGACAAAATAAAAAATTCCTTCCAGTAGCACCTTAAAGACCAACTAAGTTAGTTCTTGGTATGAGCTTTCGTGTGCATGCACACTTCTTCAGATACCAAGAACTAACTTAGTTGGTCTTTAAGGTGCTACTGGAAGGAATTTTTTATTTTGACTATGGCAGACCAACACGGCTACCTATCTGTAACTGAATTCAAGGAGACATTCCAGCCTGGCAAAAGTGAGGGTTTCAAAGCAGGCTTTGTGATGGGTGTAGCTTGGGTGGGTAACCTGAGGGGAATCTCAAGGGCCAGATATAGAAGGGGGAGGGGCTGCATTTGCTCCCCAGACCTGAGGTTCCTTATCCCTGAACTAGAGAGAGCTTGTAGGGGAGGGACCATAGCTGAATGGTAGACTACACTCTGTGAGAGCCAAATGTTCCAGGATGAATCCTTGGCATTTACACATATAAGGAGCAGGTGGAGGCAGCTTCCAGGGCTACAACTATGATGTTACGCACGCATAAAAAGGATGGCGAGCGGTTGCAGGATGCCAAATTTTGGCCTCACACAGGGCGCCACTGAAATTTAAAGGCCAAATTCCGCCCTTGCCATAAGTCAGGGGTCAGCAACCTTTTTAAGCCATGGGCCGGTCCACCATCCCTCAGACCATGTGGGGGGCAGGACTATATTTTGGAAAAAAATATGAACCAATTCCTATGCTCCACAAATAACCCAGAGATACATTTGAAATAAAAGCACACATTCTACTCATGTAAAAACACGCTGATTCCCAGACCGTCCATTGGCTGGATTGAGAAGGGGAGTGGGCCGCATCTGGGCCCCGGGCCTTAGGTTGCCTACCCCTGCCATAAGTAGTCTAATTTAATTCAGTAGCCCATCAACATTCAGAAGCAGGCAATGTGACTATAAGCAGGGGTTGACTGACATTTTGTGCATGCAATAATATTGTCCGCTGAACATATCTTTTAGTGGGAAGTGCAAAGGCCGGGCTACCTTGACCCTTCCAAAATTAATGGGGAAACAATGCAAAACGAAATCGGTTATTATATGAAAGGGTTTGTTCTGTGATTTACGAACAGCAAACTGCCAAGGAATGTAAAGA
Organism: Podarcis bocagei; assembly: GCF_964188305.1. Taxonomy (NCBI): domain Eukaryota; kingdom Metazoa; phylum Chordata; class Lepidosauria; order Squamata; family Lacertidae; genus Podarcis; species Podarcis bocagei. The sequence goes on from NC_138125.1 coordinate 108,803,301, forward strand.
CCATGGTGGATCTCATACCCATATTTTACGCTAATGAAAATGGAACCAGTAGGGAGCATAGTCGGTTTGGGTACTCTGAGATATTAAAACATTTGGAATAGATTTGCTCTGCGGAAAAGTTTGCTCTCTCCCTTATTGCACATTGCACAAATTAAAAGTGGAATGAATGGTTTCCATTCATTACCAAAGAAAATGTTTGATGGCTTCTGGTGGCGAATGCGCAAGCCAATCTCCTGCCTGTCCAGTCAACTGTTTCACCCTCTTTCCTAGGCATCCTTTTGTCATTTCAAAATGCCCATGCAGAGCAAGTCAAGCCGTTTTTGAAAAAATAAATAATAATAAAAGAAAACCCCGGCCAAATGGAATGCCGAGATTAGGTTTGATCTAACTCAACCTTTTCAAATTACTACACTAATTTTCGACATATGAATTTAACTGTGTGTTTGCCCCTCTATAAACAGGACGAATAAACACTATATCATTTTTACACTTGAACTGTATTATGACTTTAATGCAGGCTTAGGTGAGATGAGGTCAGAGGATACAATTAAATGGATCTGGTACCATCTGGATATTAGGGTCTCTTTAACCATGCTTGGGTGATTTATCCATCAGCAACTCATGTACTGCTCCATAAAAATTGATATCTTGTGTTTTTTTTATAAAGGTATTAAAATACAGTGTACTTTTAAAATTAAAGGCTAAAATATTGCAGGGTTGCCAGCAGGTAGTTTTATTCCTTCTTCAGTGAAACAGAAATTCCCTAATGTAAGACTTCAACTGCTACAGGACATATACTCCAGTTGTGGAAAGAGATATAGAAAGAGCAACGCATGCTCTTTTAAAGACAGGCCTATTGCAGCAAAAACTTCCAGATCACGTTAGAATCTCTGTGCGAAAATAGTTTAATATGATTAGTACCCTTGTTAAAGGGCTATATATCTGTTACACCTCTTAGCACAATTAGATTCCTCCGTGCCGAGCTCTTAAGGAAATGTCACACAAACCCCTTTTATAAGAAAAGAACACAAAGCCGTGAGGGTTGCTCCACAATTTTATTATTATTTTTATTACAAGTTTGCAACTAATAGTGTATGGCATTATCCTGAACATATTCTGTAATCAAACTAAATTGATGCAGAATCAAATATTTCAGCTGTCAAGGGTAAAGGCAAATGAATAGGAGGGGTGTGGAAAACACAGGGGAAAAATAATTCATCAATATGCCTACCCACCCACCCAAAAGCAAAAAAAGCAGCGCCTGGGATTTTAGGGGTCCCCCGCTTGCCGTAGCGGGTAAGACCCGAACTTGCGAAGCAGTCCTTCTCCGGAGCTCGGAGCTAGGACCGCCATTAAGCGCTGGCACCGACCGGAAGTCTCCTGAGAACAAGGAGACTCGGTGGGCACCTTTGCGCCCCCCGGTACCGTGAAAGAGCCTTTTTAAAGGCTACGGATCGACATCGGGAGTGAGCGCGGTGCTGAGAGTCGCTACCCAGCCTGCGAAGTGAAGCCGCGTCGCCATAAGCGGAGAGCGCCGATTCCTTCCTGAAAAGAAATTCGGACTGATTCCCCGTGAGTAAGAACTGAAAAATAACTGGGACTCTTTTACTTTTAAAAATTGGGCTAAAAACGGGGGAGATTTAAACAAAGGAAGTCTGCCTCCCCCCGACTGCATGAAAGCGAAAGCAACGGAACTTTAAACCTGCATCCGTTTAAATCTGTCCTTTGATCAGCTAAACCGGGCATTTAAACCTTTGATCTCCCCTCTAGCAAGCAGGGCAGAGGGGAGGCGAATCTGACCATTAACTGCATGACTTATTTGGAGGAAAAAAACATCTGCTGTCTCATCTGTTTGATTGTACGAAACGGTCTGCCTTCTTAGTACACTGAACTGACTTTTCCCTGTGAAGTGATACTTTGATACAAAGTTTTTACACTGCCTGACTATTGTATATCACAAGAAGAAACAGTATAAATTGGGCAACTGTGGCAATTTGATTTAGTAACATTGGCTTGGACTGTGTTAATTTCCCCTTTTTCTCACTTTTTGGACTGTCTCCTTTGTTTTGGTACTTGGAAATTTTGTTCTATGGCCATTTTGATTTGCTCCCTCTAGAGGATAAAGTAAAGTTCGGCACGGCTTAAGACAGTGGAATTTTCCAAGGGAGAACAAATCCCGTGGGAATTGACCTTGACATGAGTGGCCCACAAGAAGAGATAGTGACAAGAGCCAAGATCAAGCAACAACAGCAACAACAACAGCTGCAGCTGCAACAGGCAAAGAAAAGAGGTTCAATTTCAGGCGCAACAGCCGGATCAGCAGGAACAACAAGTCAAGACAAAGGAGCAGCCGTCTCTATGGTAGCTGTGATAGAGGCCTTGCTCAAGATAAACCAAACCCTGGAGTCTTTGACAAAACAGACTTCAGAGAACACACAAAAATTAACAGAAATATCAGCAAGACTGAATCAGAATACAGAATCTATAAATAGATTGGTAGAGGAGAACGCCACCACGCGCCAAATTGCCGAGGAGGCCAAAGCCACTGCCGGAGAGACACAGGAGAAGCTAGAGCCCCTTGCCAAGAAGGTCTATGAGCATGATGCAACATTGGCCTTGTGGGATTTACAGAGGAAAGAGAGAAATTTAAAATTAAGACTGATTCCGGAGAACGAAAGAGACAGCCTTGTGGAATACTTGACACGGGAGTTTGTGGATTGTTGGGACCTTGAGGAAGACGAATTTAAAATTACGACTGCCTTTAGATTGGGTAAAAAGCAAGATAGAAAGACACCGAGAGACTGTTTGATTACACTCAGATCCAAGGAGGAAAGAGACAAAATATTAGGATTACACTTCGAAAAGGCCCTGCAAATTGGAAACTCAGCTGTACAGATCTTTAAAGACATCCCAAAATACATTCTGGACTTAAGAAACTTTTACAAGGACCTGGTTCTCTTGCTAAAGAAGAACACTATTCGCTTTAGGTGGGAGTTCCCACAAGGACTGTCATTTGACTACAAGGCAAAGAAAGTGAAAATAAAGACAATTCAAGACAAAGACAAATTTTTGGCAAGATACCAGGAGGATTTACAGAAGGGGACTGTGGACGTACTTGCAGAACAGAGGAGAGCATTGGACATCTTGAATCTCTTGCCTGGACAAAAATCATTACCATCAGAAGAAGAGCAACAACTTGGAGCTGTTGGAGGAGTCTTAAGAAAATAACAAGATGGCTCTGCAATTCCTTAGTTGGAATTGTAATGGGCTCAATGGGCCTTTGAAGAGAAGACAAGTATTTCATATATTGAATAAAGAACAATTGGACTTGATATGCTTACAAGAAACTCACATAACCAGAGCCCATAGGAGATTACTTTCAAATAAAAGGCTAGGACAAGAATTTATTTCATCAGATAAAGTTAAGAAGAGAGGAGTTGTAATATATGTGAAGGAGAAATGGGCTCCAAAAATGATATTCAAAGATGAACAAGGGAGATATCTGGCTGTGGAGATACAAGTACATGGAGAAAAATTCTTAGTTGTTGGAATTTATGCACCAAATGAAGGCAAATCTGACTTCTTTAAGAGACTTCATGAAACCTTGACGGACTATTTGGATTACAATATGATAATCATGGGAGACATGAATGGCGTGGTCTCCACTAATATGGACAAGGCACAAAGATTAACAGTCACTAAAGAAGGGAGACTCCCTAAGACTTTTTTCGAAATGACAGAAAATATGGACTTGATAGACATTTGGAGAACAAGGAACCCTCTGGAGAGAGAGGGAACCTTTTTCTCCCAAGCAATGATGACCTGGACCAGAATTGACCAAATCTGGGTTACTAGTGGACTGGCTCCAAAGATTAAGAAAGTGGAAATCTGCCCAAAAACTTGCTCCGACCATAACGCCGTGAAGATGGAGATGAAACCCACAATAACTGGCCAATTTAGATGGAGAATGAATGACACCCTCTTTCGAGATAAGGAGATTCTCACGAAGGCCCAAAAGACCCTAAAAGACTATTTTGAAATAAATTTGAGGACCGACGTCGAGAAAAGAGTGATCTGGGATGCAAGTAAAGCGGTTATGAGAGGACTTTTGATTCAACAAAACTCAATAAAGAGGAAAAAACAAAATGAGAAAAAAGAGAAGATCTTGGAAATGATAAAAGAAGGAGAGAGGAAATTAAGAACAAAACCAAAGTCTCAGGACATTTTAAGAGAGATCAAGTTATATCAAACCCAATATATGGAATTGATGAACCAAGAGATTGAATGGAAGATAAAGCAAATGAAGCAAAAAACTTTTGAATCAGCAAATAAATGTGGTAAACTTTTGGCATGGCAATTGAAGAAAAGGCAGAAACTAAATACAGTTACAAGTCTAGAGGTGGATGGAAAGAACATATCTAAACCCAATGAAATTAGAAATTGCTTTTTAAGTTATTTCAAAAAACTCTATACTCAAGGCCCGCAAAATGAAGAAGATATAGACAAATTCCTTGGAAGATATGGATTACAAAACATCTCTCAGCAAAGTAAGATGGACTTGAACCAGAGAATCTCAGAACAAGAGATAGAGGCTGCCATTCAGAATATGCAACTGGGCAAATCTCCGGGACCAGATGGATTGACTTCTAGATACTACAAATCGCTGAAGGAATGGTTGATTCAACCATTAAGAGAAGTTTGTAATGAGATCCTTGAAGGAAAAAGGGCACCTGAATCGTGGAAAGAGGCATACATTTCACTCATACCAAAGTCAGAGACTGAAAAGACCCAACTCAAGAACTACCGCCCAATATCATTGCTCAATGTGGATTACAAAATTTTTGCAGACATTTTGGCAAAAAGACTTAAAAGAGTTTTGATGGAGATGATTCATAAGGACCAAGCAGGCTTTCTCCCTAAAAGACACCTGGCGGACAATGTAAGGAATGTTATAGACATTCTGGAAAAGCTAGAGGTGAATATAAACACTAAAGCAGTATTGATATTTGTAGACGCGGAGAAAGCCTTTGACAATATTTCTTGGAGTTTTATGAAGAAGAATCTGCATAGGATGGGGGTAGGTCCGGGTTTTGAGAATGGTATGGCTGCAATATACTCTGAACAAAAGGCCAAACTGATTGTAAATAATGTGGTGACTGAGGAGCTTAAGATAGAAAAAGGAACACGACAGGGGTGCCCGATCTCCCCATTACTCTTTATTACAGTTCTGGAGGTCTTGCTGAATATGATAAGAAATGACCAGCAGGTTAAAGGTGTGCAGGTCGGAGCTAAACATTACAAATTAAGAGCGTTCGCAGATGACTTAGTATTGACTTTGCAAGAGCCAAACACTAGTACGAAAAAGGTATTAGAAATAATACAACAGTTTGGCCAGGTAGCTGGATTTAAGTTGAACAAGCTAAAAACCAAAGTTTTAGGGAAAAACCTAACAGATATGGAAAAGGAGAAATTTCAAGAGGAAACAGGTTTGACTGTGGTCAAAAAGGTCAAATATCTAGGGGTTTATCTAACATCCAAGAATCAGAATTTGTATAAGGACAACTATGAGAAATGTTGGTCAGAAATCAAAAAAGACTTAGAAATATGGTCAAATTTGAAACTGTCAATGTTAGGCCGAATTGCAGTAATTAAAATGAATGTATTGCCTAGAATGCTATTTTTGTTTCAGACCTTGCAGATTATTGACAAGATGGAATGTTTTAAGAGGTGGCATAAAGATATTTCGAAATTTGTCTGGCAGGGCAAAAAGCCCCGAATTAAATTTAAAATACTGACAGATGCTAAAGAAAGAGGGGGGTTTGCCCTGCCGGACCTAAAATTGTACTATGAGGCAGCAGCTTTTTGCTGGCTCAAAGAATGGATGCTCCTCGAGAATACAGACATCTTGGATCTGGAAGGTTTCAACAATGCTTTTGGTTGGCATGCATATCTTTGGTATGATAAAGTTAACAGTGCCTTCAAAAATCACATTGTTAGAAAAGCATTGTTTAATGTTTGGATAAGATATAAAGATCTATTGGAAAATAAAACCCCTAGATGGGTGTCACCAGTGGAGGCTAATGCTGTGAAAAAACTCAATATGGAGGTCGGATGGCCGAAGTATTGGGAAATCTTAGAACAGGATGGAGATAAGTTCAAATTACAAAGCCAGGAAAAATTGAAACATAAAGTGGAAAATTGGTTTCAATACCGTCAAATAATGGAATTTTTTAAACAGGACAGGAAAGTCGGCTTCCAGGTGGAAAAATCAAAATTAGAAACCGAATTGCTAGAACCTACCACTAAGAATTTATCTAGAATGTATAACTTGTTGCTGAAGTGGAATACAGAGGAGGAAACAGTCAAATCAGCCATGATTAAGTGGGCACAGGATGTTGGTCATAACATTATGTCAGATGACTGGGAATGGTTATGGAACACCGGTATCAAATTTACGGCATGTAATGCCTTAAAGGAAAACATTATGAAAATGGTATACAGGTGGTACATGACCCCAGTCAAGCTGGCAAAAATTTATCATTTGCCCGACAACAAATGTTGGAAATGCAAAGAGACTGAAGGTACCTTCTACCACCTTTGGTGGACATGCCCGAAGATTAAGGCTTTCTGGGAAATGATTTATAATGAAATGAAAAAGGTACTTAAATGTACTTTTTCTAAAAAACCAGAGGCCTTTCTCTTGGGCATTGTCGGCCAATTGGTGCCAAAGAAGGACAGAGCTTTTCTCATGTACGCTACAACAGCAGCAAGAATACTCATCGCAAAGTATTGGAAGACACAAGATCTACCCACTCTGGAAGAATGGCAGATGAAAGTGATGGACTATATGACATTGGCAGAGATGACAGGCAGAATCCGTGATCAAGGAAAAGAGACAGCGGAAGAAGAATGGAGAAAATTCAAAAGATATCTTAAGGACTATTATAAACTTAATGAATGTTAGAGTGTTTTGGTTCTTAGGAACAAAGGGATACAGTGACATAAGGTTAGAATATAGAGATGACTAAGATGATTAAGGTTGGAAAGTAACAATTGGGAGTTGCTATAAAATTATGGACATTGGGATGCAGAAAGGGGGGGTATGGGGAAGTCTTAGAAAAGAGGTTTATGAAAATATGTTATGAAATTATACGTGTATGTTTGTTTTCTTAAGTGTTTGTTTGTTTTTTAAAAAAAATTTCGTAAAACCAATAAAAATTTTATAAAAAAAAAAAACAAAAGCAAAAAAAGCAAAATTAAACAACTGGAACTGCATTTTTTTGTGTTGTTGTTTTTTAAAAAAGTAACACTTGATTACACATTTCCCAAATAAATTAAAAAAAGACATAGAAATAGCCAACAAAAAGTCAACAATACTTCTGGACAGTAATTTATATAGTTTAGTAATTTGGCTGTCAATAGGATACAAATAGCACTAATATATTACTATAATGCTTCATTTTCATTAAGACATCTGCCAAGTTCTCAAAACCCCTTTTCCATTTGGGACTTGACTTATAATTGCATAATCCCTTGGGGGAATGTCAATATTATTTTAATCAATTTTAACCACAATACACTATGGATGATTACATTGCAATGTCATTTCCAAAGTTACCTCCTCCTATTAGTCATTTGCAAAAGGGAGAGAACACTATGAATGTTGGTAAAGCGTGTTTCAGAAAGGAAACCAACTGCAGCTGGCTTCTGTTTCATTCTGAACTGTCATGGGAAAATATAGATATATTATGTATTCGCTCTCCCATCAATGGTCAAAATAATTTATTTTTAAAAGTGGCTCTTCTTGTTCTGCACTTTCACAGTCTTTACCTGCACACAATGATTTCACAGTCCTGGCCAGCAGTCACATGCATTCACAGATTGATCATAGGTGTTACTGTGGTGAGTTGTGTGTTTTTGAATGTATGGCAAAGTGACCATCTGCTTGGTTCACCAGGAATGACGACTACAGTTGACGACGAATCCCAAAAGTGGGATGAGGTACTATTAAATGGATGTGTGGAAGAAACAATCAGATACCCCCCCCCTTTGACTCAAATTCAATGGTCACCATATGCATGGAAGTCTGCATTTCACCACATTAAACAAGACATATGAAACATATTTAGAAGGTTATAGTAGTACCATAGGGGCCACTTTTCTGAGGGTGCGTCCAATAGAACTTGTAAAGGCCTTCAGTAACATCAGTGGAGACAATTACTTGTGCCCTAACAATAAAAGCATCACACACACACACACCCCAAAAATCTCAGCCAAACAATATTTACGTGTTAAAGAACCACGCAACGGGCCCTGTAGATGTGGTTGCCTCAAAACAATACAGGATTGCTGTTGGGTGAACCCACATACAATTGAACCCCATATTGAGGCTGTATTTTTGAAAAAAGTATTTGTACTGGTCCTGTATTCTAGCCAGAGGTGCTATTAAGTGCTTTGATGCTTGGTGATGAATATTGCTGAGAAGATTTAACATCACCTGTGGTACACGGAAAGAGTACTATCTAAACAGGGCCAGCTCACCTGCCAGGCAGTGTGAGGTGAAGATCTACCTCAGGAACAAGGGGGAATAAAGATCTACCTCAGGATCTGCTGCCCCTGTGGATCCTGCTGCCCAAGGCAGTCGCCTCATGTTGCCTCATGGGTAGCCTGGCCCTGGCAGTCAGCACTGAGCCATAGGCTGCTGGGAGAAATATATGAGCCAAAGACTTGAGTCAGGAAGATCTTGTTGTCTGGACAAAGCTCCATCCAAAACAGGAAGTCTTTCTAGCCCTTCCAGTCCAGGAAGCTCAAAAGCTAGTCTTGCTGGGTAGGGCCAGTCCAGAACTTGAGAGGACTTCACTACCAAGAAGAGCCGCAAAGCTGCAGTTCTGATCACTCACCATACAGAGCGGTGGCTTATGGAAGTGAATGCTCCTGGTTCTAACCACCGCGATCTAACAGGCATGAGATATCAGGGCATAATTCTAGGACAGCAGGTTGCCAGGCTTTGGTTAGTTTAGTTTTAATATTTGTGCCATTTAGATTTTCTTTCGTAGGCATCAAAATTTGGGGGCTGGCTCTGTATCTGAAAGCAGGACCTGAGCATTCATCCTTAATGTCCCATTGCTGCTTACATCCGGAGCGCTCCCACCATTGGCACTATTCTGGATTAAATTGTTTGAAAATGTTCTATTAAATTCTGACAATCCCACAGTTCATCGACTAGAGAGAGCAAACAGAGGGCTTGAGATTATCATAAGAAAGCAAAGATCAGAGCTTGAGGAAACGGATGTACACACCAAAAATAAGCAGTAAGATTTATTAATCAATGAAAAATTAGGGATAGTGTTTGGTTATCCAAGGTACATATTTCCTGCACATATTTAACATAGCAGCTCTTACACAGTCCCAAACGCCTTTAGACACTGACCTTGGCAATATTACAGGCGTAATATTTTCCCAGGGATGACTTCTTCCTGAACTGAGTCTCCAATATATTCTGAACAAACAAGCTTTCCTCACCAACAGGCATACAGTAGCTATCTTCTTTCTCCACCTGTTTTTTCTTGAATGAGCACATTTCTTGTGTATTTTAGGCCTTTCAAATGTGATGCGTTATGCACACACAATTCTGTTAAAGAAACGATAAACCATTTGTTAATCATTGCGGGTGAGACAGGTGCATTTTCTTTACAAATTGCAGTGTAGAAGGAGTGCAGTGTTAGCATGGAGGTAATTTAAAGCTGCATGCCTAATATGCTCAACATGCCTGGAATTATTATACGTTGTTTGTATTTTGTGCTGCAGAGACCAGGCTCCATTGGAAGGATACAATCCTGATTTTCACCGGTGAGTGGCAAAACCCTTGAACGTCTCAGATGACGAAACTGGGTCACATTTTAAGGTACTTTAATATAGGGGCTAATGTGGATGTTAGGTTGGGATTACAAAGGCACATTTAGCTCGGTGCTGTTTCACAACTGCACCTTTGTCTCTTGAGCTCAGTTCAGCGGCCTCTGCACATTTGAGATTTAAATGGAATCTGGAGTAATTTGTGATCGATTGCCCATCCCAGAGAAATAGAGTATCTACATGCAAGTGTAAATTTGAATATAAAATGCCTATCTGTGCTTCCAAACTGTTCTTTCAGGGTTTAGCACATGGATGGTTATCGTTTTTTGTAGGTGAGGAAAAGGCAGGGAGGGTGATATCCAACTAAGTTTTACTTGGAGCTATTGAAATTAATGGACCAAACTTAGTCATGTTCATTAATTTCAATGGGTGTACTCTGAGTAAAACCTAGCTGAAACCCAACCCCACATTGCCATGCATAGCCAAGGGTACATGAGACTAACCATTGAGTTGTGACACAACTTGTGTTGATAGAAATCACGAAGAGGACATGGTCCATTCTAGTTCCTGGTTTGCCAGCAGCCTCTTATGTCCATGAGCACGGGAAGGAATTTGCGCATGTGGCACTGTTTGTGCATATAGTTCCCCCACACGAGCAGAAATCCTGATCCAATCATATGCATTGGTTTGTGCATGCAGCTCTTTCCCACATGCTCTGAACTCATGGATGTCAGGGGCAGTCCTTGCCCATGTGGCCTCACAGTCCCCTCCACACTTACCTTTTTTTTTCTTTTCTTTTTTGCAACACATGGACAGGAGGCCATGTGAACCACCCTCTCAGCTTCTGTTTGGTTCGTACTAAGCTATGATTGATAACTGCTATAACCTTTGAATTTTGGGTGCTGTGGGTCTTTCCCTTGCGGTGTAATCCTGGCTTCGTAGCTTGCATTACATACATACACCAGCTAGCTGGAGCCTTGCCATCCCTCTTGAACTGCCAATGTTTCAGGTGGGTTGTCTACTTTTAAAACACAAAAAAGCAACACTATGTTTATCTATTTGTGAATTCAGCTTTCACTTGTGTGTGTGTGTGTGTGCACGCCTGTACATAGCATTGCAAAACTGCTCCTGGTTTTAGGAAAATATGTTGGTGACATTGTAGGTACTAGTCAATGCTGTTGACTCAATAGATGCTCTCTCTCACCTCCCACCAATAGCACCTCAGTGCACACTGAATTTGCTGAAAACTCACAGAACTCATTTCCACAGTGAGGGGATTTTCAAACAGCCCCATTGCTCTAAAAAAATGTTACATCTTATCTCAGCACCCTCTTAATTCTGCTCTGTTCTTTCTGCTTCACTCAATACCTGGAATACCCTACTGTAACACAGATTACGGAAAGCAAAATTAGAACAGCACCTTTATTAAGCTGCACATTTCCTAATAAATGTGTTGTTTTTAAAAGCAACATTAGCCTGGGGTGATTGCTAGGGAATTAATGATGAAAGAGAACTATTGGCCTAAAGAGAAGCCAAGGGCTATCAGCTTTCCCAGCCCAACGAAATTTCTTAAACCTCGAGAGCTTAATTGAGACATCACTAAAAGGGTTAAAGAAATCCCGACAATTTTACTACATGAATCCTGTCAGTGAGATGCATTTGGAATTCCCGTTTAAAAGACATGTAATTGCTTCAGATTCTTTATATTATCATAACTCTTCAAAATTGATTGGTTTTAGGTTTATGGAAAAATATGCAAATGTGCAGAGAAATATGACACACATTTCTCATCGTGGAAATAAAAGTAGTTTGCTGAGAATCCATTTGATTGCATTTGATTACGGAACAAAAAGTAATTATTTAAGATACACGTCTTGAGGTTTCTGGAGGGGCACACTGTACGGGTGAAGTATTTGGTATACTTGATTTTTGTTTGCCCGCATTTGAGCGGTTTATTCACATATATTTTGACAGGCCAAAATATTAGGTAAAGACTTATGCATAATTGTCACGAGGGCTGAGCCAAATGCTACCCAGTGAAGATTTTCAATGTGAAAAGGGTGTTCTCACCGAGTGGAGACGCTCTCTCCAAACATCCCTCAAAGTGTACCTTTTCCAGATTGGTTTGTTGCTGCCTACAATCCTGACTGGACGTGGGTGGCACTGTGGGTTAAATCACAGAGCCTAGGAATTGCCGATCAGAAGGTCGGCGGTTCGAATCCCCGTGATGGGGTGAGCTCCTGTTGCCGGGTCCCTGCTCTTGCCAGCCTAGCAGTTTGAAAGCACCTCAAAGTGCAAGTAGATAAATAGGTACCGCTCCGGCGGGAAGCTAGACGGCATTTCTGTGTGTTGCTCTGGTTCACAAGAAGCGGCTTAGTCATGCTGGCCACATGACCTGGAAGCTGTCTGCAGACAAACGCCAGCTCCCTCGGCCAGTAAAGGGAGATGAGCGCCGCAACCCCAGAGTCATCCACGACTGGACCTAACGGTCAGGGGTCCCTTTACCTTTACAATCCTGACTTGGTTGCAGCTTTGGTGCCACTTTCTGTTTGTTTGAAAAATAGCCATTTGAAAAGAAAAATGTTTAGATTTTTTTGGTAGCAACAGTGCGACCAGTCAAATCTGATTATGTAACTGTGAGCATACCAAGTCAGCTTAGGTTGATGAGAGCACTTTTTGACAGCCGTTGCCTTGACTCCAAACTGGCTTCATTTGCTCTCAGTGAAGAAGTGGCTGCACTAGGGGGGAAATTCAGGGCAGGGCACAAAAGGGGCCAAGCAGTGCTATTTTCCTAGAAAAAGAGGTGCCGGGAACTCACCATGAGTGCCTCTCTTGCTCTCTTTTAATGGCAATGGCGCCTACCTGAGAGGTGCCGGAATTGTGTTCTGACGAGTTCCAGCTAAAAAAAGCCCTGGGGCAAAGTATATTTCTTGGCAGTTGAGGTTTCCCCCATATATTAAGATCTCTGAAAGATCTCTGAACAGTATACAGTGGTACCACAGGCTAAGTACTTAATTCGTTCTGGAGGTCCTTTCTTAACCTGAAACTGTTCTTAACCTGAAGCACCACTTTAGCTAATGGGGCCTCCCGCTGTCACTGGGTTAGCGGAGTCTGTAACCTGAAGCGTATGTAACCTGAAATGTATGTAACCTGAAGTGTATGTAACCCGAGGTACCACTGTATGTTAATGACAGAGTCCAGCAATGAGGGGGCAAGATGTGGGTGGGGAGTGAGCTCCTTGTTGTTGCTGTTGTTGCTTTGCTCCTCCGGCTCCACCCATGCCATGAAGTCACCTCAGGGCTGTGAAGTGGCTTTTAATGAAGCACGTGTTAAGTGAATATTTTCTGGAAGTGCCACACCTTCTTTCCAAGCTGCACCATGCTGGAGAGGGAGGCAGGGTTTCAGAATAGGTTCTTTTTCTTATTCCAAGGCAGGCAGACACAGCTATCAGGTTTAAAGAGGTTGACTGACCAGACACGCCATGTTACAGACAGAAGCAAGCAAGCAAGGGGAAACTGCAATTAAACTCACAGCCTAGGAAAGCCTCTGTGGGTGGGTGGACACCCTGGAAGAAGTTCTTTTGGAGAGCTCTAGTTTGGAAATAAATAAATGAGTAAGTTAAGTTAATTTGGATATGCAGAAGATACTGAAAACAAATTTAAGGAACCGCAGAAAGAGGGGGAAGAAAGTCAAGTTTTAAAATGTCAAAATGATTGTAAAATAAGTGAAATGTATCTGAAAAGTATAAATATTGTTTTTTTAAAAAAAAATTATTTCAGAGAATACTGTAAATCTAAGTTGTCCATCATTAAATGTGGAAGAAATTCTAATAGCAGCGATGCAGGAGCTACATATTTTTAGCACATTTTTTCCAATTTTTATTCTATTTATTTCTATTTTTAGAAATCAGTTCTCAAAAATGTAATGAGAAGCAAGTCAATGGTCTGGCTCCGCATGCATATATATATATATATATATATATATATATATATATATATATATGAGTTTTTTAAACAGATCTTAAACAGCTTGGTGTAATTACTTAATCCGCCCTTCTCATAAACAATTATCATCCTTTCCCAATTAGCTACTCAGTTATAATCTGCAAAATCACTTGCATTAAAATAATCCACATGTTGCTCACGGTCCCTTCTCAAATGAATACTGTCTCTCACACAGGCTCTTTCATCTTCTTCAGTTGAATTTCTGCTGTAGTAACATGCCTTCTCTGGTGCTGTAAGAACAAGTTCTCGCAAGGAAACAAGTGATGTTTGTGGCGTTCTGACCCAATATGTTCAATGAGAATCAGAACTGGGAAAAGTTGAAATGCCAGTTTATCGGAATACAGAAAAAATAACATCCTACATGCTTTTAGCTTCCTGATGCTAAAACTAAAACTAAAGAAGACTAGTAAGAAAATGCTATTCCATTAGGCATTATTTATTTAATGACTGTGTGTTCTAGTGGATGGCTGGACGTTGCCTTGTATGCCTGCTTCTGGAAACTCCTGCAGCCAAGCTGGTGCCAAACCTATTGCCCTGCTTTCCTTTGGACCACATCAGTGAGGCTGTGAGAAGAGGTCTTGTCTCTGGGCAGCCCAGGACCTCCATACACGCTGCCCAGGCTTGCACCCCAGGGAGTCACTTCAGTGTTGCCAGTACAGCCGTTTGATTTTGTCCCCTAAGGCACACTCTGTTATCTCTTGAGACAGAAGGACGCCAACAACAACAACAAGTTCTAGTGGAAGGAGAAGCAAAACCTAAGTCAGGAGTAGAAAATGCGTACAATTTTCAGGTATGATCTCAGGAGTCACAAAGCCCTGTCCTGGAGATGAATAACAGAGACTAGTTCTGGGAGAGCATAGTTCAGTATCTCTTTTTTGTCTGTTTTATCTGCTTAGATGGCTGAAATATCTTTTGGCTAATTTCTTGGTTCTGCACCTGAAGGCACACATTTTGCTTCTTCTGGCTTTCAATGCCAATTCTGGCTGTGAATATTTGGGTGGTGGATTATGTCTGCAGTTTTCTATTTTATCCACCAACTCATCTTCTTGATGTGATAATAAGTCTATGTGTTAAGCTAGAATAAAAGCAATTTTCTCCCTGATGATATATTCCCCTCCCCCTTAGACTTCCCACCTGAAATGGCATTGTTGCACATACAACTTAATTTGCCTTTAAGTATAGAAGGTATTGTATTAGTTTTTGGCAGAGGTGATTTATGTGCAAATCCTTACTAAGCTGCTGTGTTGGGTGTCTAGAATCGCAGCATCAGTGGCTGATTCCTGAAAACTAAAGGTCTAAACAAGGTAGTTTGTTATGCTATACTTTGCCCATTTTTATCCATTTCCCCAAAGGTGAAAGAAAACAGATGGGCCCCTCAGCCCAAAAGCATGCCCCCCCAAACACACAATGGCTTTAAAAACTTTGTGCCAAAGTGATCATTAGATTTCTCTGCCTTATGAGGAGATCAATTTTCAGAGGTGATAAGGATTATGATTCTTACACACACACACACACCCCTCATTACCGAAATAGAATGTTGAGTTAAACACTTATCTGGCTGTATGATGCAGAGACAATTGCTTTGCCGCCCGGTTGTATGAAATGCATATTACATGATACCTGCGTATCTTGCCCTGCATGACAAATAGCAGCTCAGGGACTGGATTATAATTGGGAAAATAGCACAGGAAGAGGGTTAAACTCCATCCCCCAAACTCTCAGTCTCGATCTGAATTGCCTCCTCTCCCCAAATCTGCTAAGAATATGTTTTTAAAATAAAGTGCAGTCAGAAAATGTGTATTGTCAGAGAAAATATGCTTAGACATGTACATTTTTTAGAAAATACATTGAAATACAAACTTAAATATGATTTTTGTGGGGTTTTTTCCTTTTAAAACCAGTTAATGCAGAAATGGAGCAAAACAGAATTAAGAATGGGCACATTGTGAAAGTGCTACATACTGGAAATAGAGTGATCTGTCCATCCCTAGGATGGAACCTCCAAGTGTAGGGGAAGTATATCATAGATCAGTTGCTGTAGAGCAAGGGCAGAAGAAAGAGTATATTTCTTTTGAGCCCTCCTTTGGGGCATCCTGGAGACATCTGTTTGGCCACCAAGGCAAACAGGATCCTGGATTAGATAAAAATCTTTTGTTTGATCCAACAGGGCTCTTCTTAGATGTTCATGTACTAATGGAGATCAAACATGAATTGTCAGTTGGATTTATCATTGCACATCAAACGTTTGGAACATATGCATTTGAAAACAGCTAACTTTTTTACCCCATCCTAAGGATAAGTAAGTAAAATTTAAACTTGCTAGAAAAATCAAGTTATTGACAGGTAGCCCCATGTCAAATCTGGCGCTTGTAATTTATGCAGTGATCTTTTTTTCTTAAAAAAATGTTTAGGGGTATTTTTATTTTCCTACTCATATTGAAATATTGCCCCCCAGTGAGGACAAAATGATTCACAAAATGTTTAGGGGTATGCATCCCCCTGCAGCAAGAGTCCCTTAGGCAAAAAAATGATCAAGGATTTGAGGAAAAATCCCCTTTATTTTTCATAGCTGTACAGTGGACACTCAGGTTGCGAACGTGATCCGTGTGGGAAGCACGTTTGCAACCCGCAGCATCCGCCACCCACAGGTTGCGATTCAGCGCTTCTGCGCATGCGCAGAGCGCAATTTAGCAAGCGCCGAAACCCAGAAGTAACCCGTTCTGGTACTTCCAGGTTCAGTGCGGTGCACAACCCGAAATCGCACAACCCGAAGCGTCTGTAACCCGAGGTATGACTGTACAGCTAGTCCCAATGAACTCCTTCCAGTCAAGTCCCTTTATAGCATGTAGTCATTCTTCCCCCTCCCTCACAGAGAAGAGGTGGTCAAAAGACAAGCTGTATATGATGTGAGAAGCCTCAGTTGGTCAGCTTCCTGGTAACCTCTGGGTTATGCTTAGCATGCAAGGATCTCTAGCTACGCTTAGCATGCAAATCTCCTGAGTTACTCTTACCTAACTCTGAGCTAGTTCGCATAGATTCAATCACTCACTGTTCATTCCTTACAAGTTTCTAACCTGGGTCAGTGTGAACCTTTTACCTATGAGTGAACTCAGCTTGCAGGGAAAGAGAGAACAGTTTTCCTTTGTGTTTGCATTTTTGGGCATTTGGGCAAATACTTGATTACTTCCTCTTTAAATTAGTGATTAAAATAAATGCTGTTTAACTGACTACTTCACCCCCAGAAAAAAAGCACTGAAATTATGGATAAGAGTTCTGTGGCATCTGGAGGAACAACAACACTGAGGTCCAGTGCCGAGGGCCTTCTGGCAGTTCCATCGCTGCGAGAAGCCAAGTTCCAGGGAACCAGGCAGAGGGCCTTCTCGGTAGTGGCGCCCTCCCACCAGATGTCAAAGAGAAAAACTACCAGACTTTTGGAAGACTATTGTATTTTAATATTCTGTTGGAAGCCACCCAGAGTGGTGGGGGAAACCCAGCCAGATGGGCAGGATATTAATAATAATAATAATAATAATAATAATAATAATAATAATAATAAAACGGTCCCCAATTCAGTGATGGAGATCACCATATGGAAATACCTGAATTCAAAATGTATTGCACGCAGAGGTCCAGCTGAATTGGTGCCACGCCTCTCTTCATATGGATTTGGTGGAGTTGCAGGCACCTCCACACCAAATCCAGATGAAGAGCTACATTTGGGGCCTCTAATTGTTATGCACAGCTAGTTGCACATGACTAGAGTCGGATTAGTAGCTTCCTACTACTAATGAATTTCTACCACGGCTCTCCCAAGAGAAATTGCATATATGTGAGGCAGTGCAGGGGGATGAACGCATTTGTGGGCCTGACTACCTCTTCTCAGCTTTATGCTTTTGCTTTGCAATGGTTTTGTTTTGCTTTTTTTGTGAATGTGTTTTTAACTTGAAAGGTGCTCAGAAATCCTTATTTGTTATAATTCTTCCAGCCGGGATTGTATTGCCATGTATTGCCTGCGAGCTCTCCCTCCCTCTTGATGTTATGAATTGATTAAGTACTTGGGGAAAGGTACTCAGCGCTGTAAAGGATTCCGTTTGTAAGTTTGCAGCCCACAGGCAAGGCAGAGTTCCTTTCAGAGAAAGAATGGATATGCCATGCAGCTCTCCAATAAAATAAATTTTGTATCTGGCAGGCCGTAAAGTGCTCAGGCATCATGAAAGCTATTTCACAGGATTAAGAATTATTTCCTGAATAGCCTGAACAAACAACAGTAGTTCCAGTCTAAAGCACTTCATATGTTTCAGAGAGAGTTCTAAAGTATAAAAATGAGGCAGGGAAAACTGAAATCCCTGAGGTGTGATACTGGCTCTTTCAGCCAAAGGCAAAGCATCAAACTATCCCCACCCCCATGCCAAGCCTTCCCCTTTGCAAACTGTGAAGGGTTAATATGCTTCCTTCACAGTTAATATAGTCTCTGGCTTTGTGTTAGGTTGAAATAGGTATTTAAGTATTAGAACTGTTAATCGCTTTTCCACACACAAAAGCGTCTGGCAAAGCAATTGACAGTGTAAAAGACATTAAAGCCACATATAAAACAATAATAAAACACAATATTCCTCAACATGCTCACCCAAGGATATTTGTTAGAAGGCAAATCCCGCTCACCTCATTAGAAGATGAGCACTGAAATAGAAGTCCTCCCACCAAACGCATAATTCACTGCCCTCCAAATTAACAGTCAAAAACCCTGGGTGAATAGAACCCTGGTGCCTAAAAGCAGACAATGATGGAGCCAAGGTGTTTACCTTTCCATAAATGGGGAGCCACCACCAAAAAGGCCCATCCTGATGTCACCATCTTCCTCACTTTGCCCAGAGGAGACACAAGGGTCTCTGAAATAGGTTTTTACACCAGGCT
Source organism: Podarcis bocagei (assembly GCF_964188305.1). Classification (NCBI taxonomy): domain Eukaryota; kingdom Metazoa; phylum Chordata; class Lepidosauria; order Squamata; family Lacertidae; genus Podarcis; species Podarcis bocagei. The sequence continues at coordinate 108,822,071 of NC_138125.1, forward strand.
CTTATGGCAACTTAGTCTACTTCCCACTTCATTTGCTTCATTGGCACAGTCCCTTAACATGTTGGAAACTGAAAACTAAAAGGTAAAGGGTAAAGGGACCCCTGACCATTAGGTCCAGTCGTGGCCGACTCTGGGGTTGTGGCACTCATCTCACTTTATTGGCCGAGGGAGCCGGCGTACAGCTTCCGGGTCATGTGGCCAGCATGACTAAGCCGCTTCTGGCGAACCAGAGCAGCGCACGGAAACGCCGTTTACCTTCCTGCCAGAGCGGTACCTATTTATCTACTTGTACTTTGACGTGCTTCTGAACTGCTAGGTTGACAGGAGCAGGGACCAAGCAACGGGAGCTCACTCCATCGCGGGGATTCGAACCGCCGACCTTCTGATCAGCAAGTCCTAGGCTGTTTGGTTTAGACCACACAGCGCCACCTGTGTCAGCTGAAAACTATTCGCTGGCAAAACTAAACACCATTCTATTTGGTTTTTAAATCAAATTTGGTGCCAGTACTGTTAACATGACCACACAGGGCTACATTTCTGTTAGGTCACCAGCTTTTCTATGCCCATCTATTATGCAGCATAGTGAATTGGGGACCTGGCTCCTTCTGGTTCAAACTGCATGTTCTATCCACTGCATACCCCACACAGGCTCTGTGTTGCACCAGGCAACTCTAATGTCAAATGTTAGTGTGTCAACAAGGAGCATAGCTGTCAACTTACAGATTTGAAAATAAGGGACCAGCAGCCTCAAAAATAAGGGATCAGCAGCCAAAATAAGGGACCAACAATTACTTTGATAAAATACATATTTTGTTGCGTGCAAATGGCTTTAGATACCTATTAGGTCCATAAATTACCATATAGCACATATTCAACACAAAAAAGTAACAATTTGTTATTGACAAAGGACAGCTGGACATAGAAAGGGCCCCATTACCTTCAGTAGCTTATTTAAGGGACATCATCAATAAGGGACAGCAGCGGGACATGGCGCTGGGATAAGGGACTGTCCCGCCAAATAAGGGACGCTTGACAGCTATGACAAGGAGCAGACCCAGGAGGACTGCCAAGTTAAGCAGTGAAACCAGAAACTTCTGAGGTTATATCTCCAAACATATATTTTTTCTTTAAATCAAACTGCTAAAAGTAGAACACTGAGGCATTTCTGCAGGCCACTGAGTGCAAAAAATATTTGTGAAAGACAGCATCATCCCTCTGTGGGCTGAAGTTTAGGTATAAAACAATACGCTATATCAGCTCCGTACCCCGTGTACGTTTTGGACTGCCACTCCCATCCGCCTAAGCAGTGTGACAGCTGGGGCTGATGGGAAGTGGAGTCCAAAACATTTGCAGGTTATCCAGTTGGCGGGGCTGCTGTACAGTTCTTTCCCAGCTTTTCAGTCCCGCTCCTGCCTGTGCTCGCTCCCATATGCTTAAACAGCTCAGGACTGCAACATCTCAAGGACTGCCTCTCTTCATATGAGCCTGCCTGGACCCTGAGATCATCTTCTGAGGCCCTTCTTCGTGTGCCTCCTGCTCATGAGGTCCAGAGGGTGGCAACACGAGAACGGGCCTTTTCTGCAGTGGCTCCCCGTCTGCGGAATGCTCTCCCCAGGGAGGTTCGGCTGGCGCCTTCATTATACACCTTTAGGAGCCAGGCAATAACTTTCCTCTTTAACCAGGCTGACTGACATCCAATGCCCTTTAAAATGTTTTAGGAGAGGGTGGGGGGATTATTGCGTTCTTCTTCTTTTTATGTCCGTTACGTATTTTGTGTTTTTATTTTGTGTTTTTAATCTTGTGAACCACCCTGAGACTTGCAGGCATAGGGTGTTATACAAAGTTTAATCATCATTATCTCGCTTTTGAAGGGAAGGCAAAATGATTATCAAAATTAACCCAAGTTCCCTGTTGCTATCATAGCGGTATTATTTATGGTGTCCATTTATGCAGCAAAGAATTTTATTTTTTTTAAAGGACAGGATACTCTCTGTCCCACTTAAACAGGTTTGATTCTCTCTTCTTGTGTGATTTACTGGCCTGGTAAAACCCCGGGTTCCGCTATTGTTTCCTCCTGCAGGCACTTCAGCAAACCCGACGAATAGCTCGCTGGAGGAAAGTTGTCACATCCGTCGATTCATCAACACTTTCCCCCTGCAACTGCGCTACCTGTGCCATCTGTGTTTAGCACTTACAAAGGAACCTCTTTGCAACTGCCATACAAATCAGGGGCACGCTGAAGGTCACGCTGAAGGGAATTTCAGGACACCAAGAAGATGTTCAGCTGCAGAGTGCTAAGCAATAACAGCATCCCTACACAAGTTCTCTAAACTCCCAAGCTGCTCCTCCCCAGCCTGGAGCTGCCGAGGGTCCACTGGGAAATGTGTATTATGCCTGGGTTAATTTACTGATTAATCTCTAGTCAGTGGTTTGTGCTTTCCCCAGATGGCCAATTAAAATTTACAACTGGCAGAACAGTGCCCTGTTGGCAGACTGCTGTGGGGGCCGAAGCTAGAGGCAGTGACAGAAGGCGTGGGCCTAATTTCTGCCTTAAAAGAGAGAGAGAGAGTGAGAGAGAGAGAGTGAGGAAACAAGCAGGCGACGGGCTTTAATCAGAAGTAGTATATAAGCCAGGTTTACGCAGGGAGTGTGGTATGCATGGTGCAGTTTACAACTCTGGTGCTATTTACTCTGCAACACTCCCAGGACTGCTCCAGTATTCCAGGCATCATCGGTTTTACCAACAGCAAATATAACTGACAAAATCAGCCAGGGGGCACAACTGATTTAACAGCTTTTGAAATGTAATAGCCTCCCCCACCCCCGCCCGCCCCATCCCCGATTTGCAGTCCCCATGGATTGATAGTCTAATATCATTCACTTCCTCACAAATATATAAAACATTCACAGTTGTTTGCGTAAATCAAAGACAAAGTGCTGCGTGTGAAGCTGATAATAAGTAATGCTCTGATACATATAAAAGATAACATACTTTTATAGCAACAGCAGTTGGGGGGGGGAGAGAAATCACCCTTTTGTGTCACTCTTCTCAAATTGCACCGGCACATGGATCGGAATAAAATATGGCAATGGACTATTTCAGATAAATTTCAGTAAAGACCGACAATTTTAATCTGATTTACGTATGTGTTTTTAAAGTATTTCTAAGAAATAAAACAAACAAACAAACATGCAAACCAAAAAAAGAAGCACGTGCTGATTATTTGGCACGGAGAATCCAGAGTAAAAAATAAATAAATCTTGCATTTAATACATTTATGTAATTTTAGGGTACTTGATAGATTACGGAGAAATAATGTATCAAACCAAAATAACCATACAAGTGTATAGACTCCCACCATATTGTGCAGTGAAGCCACAACGGTGTGTGTGTGTGTGTGTGTGTGTGTGTGTGTGTGTGTGTGTGTGTATAGTTGGCTTCATGAATATTGATGGTAAACTTAATAACAACAAACCCCAGGAGCATAGTCAACCATTGCTGCACAGTATGCATAATGCCCATTAATAATAGCAGGAATTAGATGCATGGGCCGGGGTGGGGGAGAGAGACCAGGCATGCCATAGAACTGATGCTGAAATCTCCTACTCCCAGTAACACGTCGGTCTCACAACAATAATCCTAGGGCTTTACTATAGTGTTTTAAAAAACAATGCAGACAGTACAGCTGGTAAAGACAAGGCGGCTCGCCAGAAAGTGAACTCATGGGGCCGTGGAAGCACCACTGAGCTTTTGGAGCATCCGCCGGCAGGCAGGCGGGTCCATGTCTCATTGGGCCAGTGAATAAACACTCTGAAAGAGCATCTCCACCCCCAGCATTCAGCCTTTCTTGCTGCCTAGAGCAGCCCTGCACTTCTGCCTGCGCCTCAGAGCTGGGCCTCTCCTCCTCCTCCTCCTCACCTGCTCTCCAGCAGCCACTATGAGTTGCCCAAAGGAGGAGGCTGGGAGCGATAGCCATGGAGAGGCAAAAAAGATGTTCCCTTGGTCCCACTGCCTCTTGGGACAATTGCTGGCTCATCCTCCTCTCTGAGCTCAGCAGCGGCAGCACCGGCAGGAGAAATAGGGACATTCTGGGATCAGATCAGAAGCCGGGATGGCTTTCGTAATTCTGAAGCTGTCCCTGGAAAATAGGGACACTTGGAGGGTATCAGGCAATGAAATCTTGGCTGTTCATGAACTTTTTATTTATTTATATTATACAGTGGCACCTCGGGTTAAGAACTTAATTCGTTCCGGAGGTCCGTTCTTAACCTGAAACTGTTCTTAACCTGGGGTACCACTTTAGCTAATGGGGCCTCCCGCTGCCGCCGTGCGATTTCTGTTCTCATCCTGAAGCAAAATTCTTAACTCAAGGTACTACTTCCGGGTTAGCGGAGTCTGTAACCTGAAGCGTCTGTAACCCAAGGTACCACTATATACCAAATCGGTTCCCAAGAGGTTTGCAACAATAGAACCAATTGATAATTAGCATACATAATAACATCAAAATTAAAATATACAATAAAATCAATTAAAATATACAATAAAGCAAGCCATTAAAAAGCATAACACTCAAGTACATAGAATCACAAGTTCAGTTCGGGGGAATGCTTCCCTAAACAGGGGTAGCTTCAGGAGCTGGCAGAATACAGATGCAGGGAGGGTACCCCACAACATTGGTGTCAGCAGTGAAAAAGCCAACTGTGTTACTACTGCCTGTTACTGCAAGCTGATAATCATCCGGCCATGGCAAAACAAAATGGGTTTCATTAGCTGATTGTAGCTGAAGAGAAAGATTTGGTTTTTTCCCCCCTCCCAAGAAATCTGGTCTAGAGTTAGTTAGGGCTTTGTATGTAATCAGCAGAACCTTAAGACCTTAAAACGAGAGGCGGTACCTGGACTTCTGATACAATCCCCATTGTTTTGAGTGGACAAGAAATAAACCCATTTCCATTTGCCATATTTCTGACTGGCAGGTGTCCTACTTGTCTCCTCTCAGAAGAACCAGCTGGGAGGCACCCTGCCTGTTATTTTCTCCCCAGTAGCCGCCACTTCCTGTCTTGCAGATACCACCCAAGTGGGGACGAGGAAGGAATCCAAACCATAGAGTGCTTGTGAAATCCAGATGGAGGGGGGCAGCACTCCTGGCAAACTCTCACCTCCTTCTAGGCAGCCAGGGATCAAGCTGTGATCTCCCCAGAACCACCCCTTACAAGAATTAAAGCATGGATGCGTGCTTAGGCAAGAGAGGACGAGAGTGTCTGAGGAACACCAAGCACTTCCAACAGCTTCAATTAAAGTATATTAATTAAAAGAGGGAAGAGCTAAAGAAATGAGACAGTGCTTTTGAAAGCAAAATATAGCACATATAATTGAACAGAGATCATAAAGCAGGGCATTGACTAATGCAGCAGAGCATCCTTTGCAGGCTAGGCTATCGTGGGAGAGCACAGAAAGAGTTCCCTTGGGTCATCAAGGACAGAAGCTATTCTGAAAATCACCCTGTTTTTATGGGGTGACTCCAGATAGGATTATGATTGTATCAGATTTTGCATATACAAGCTGACTGCAATACTTGGACCAAAGTTGAATTACTGGAAGTGATTTTAAAAGGTATAAGCTGAGATCATCTCTTCCTAGGCTCCCAGAAGCTTCCTTCTATATTGTGGCAAAGCACAACAAGGCTAAGGGCAGGGTGGAAACAGGGGGGAGACATTTTATTCAGTTCACATTTAAATACAAACCTAACTAATTTGCCCTTTCTAAAACAGTATGTGATCTGAAACACAGCCATCCTGCAAAATTGCCATTTCTCCAACTTTTGTTGTGCAGTTCTCCAATATATTCTGGGGGAAATTGTTCATAAAATGCATACGTTACTGGGGGGAAACATACAAAAAGGCATTACATTATGGGGAAATGCTTTATACAAATGGGTATGTTAGGTAAAATTGCATTCAAAAATGGGTATATTGGGAGAAATTTGCTCTAAAATGCAGATGAATTTTCACATAGACCTTTTTGATGCAAACAGATTGCCGGAAGAAATATCAAGAACCTCAGATATGCAGATGACACAACCTTGATGGCAGAAAGTGAGGAGGAATTAAAGTACCTTTTATTGAGGGTGAAAGAGGAGAGCGCAAAATATGGTCTGAAGCTCAACATCAAAAAAATGAAGATCATGGCCACTGGTCCTATCACCTCCTGGCAAATAGAAGGGGAAGAAATGGAGGCAGTGAGAGATTTTACTTTCTTGGGCTCCATGATCACTGCAGATGGTGACAGCAGTCACGAAATTAAAAGATGCCTGCTTCTTGGGAGAAAAGCAATGAAAAACCTAAATAGCATCTTAAAAAGCAGAGATATCACCTTGCCAACAAAGGTCCGTATAGTTAAAGCTATGGTTTTCCCAGTAGTGATGTATGGAAGCGAGAGCTGTACCATAAAGAAGGCTGATCGCCGAAGAATTGATGCTTTTGAATTATGGTGCTGGAGGAGACTCTTGAGAGTCCTATGGACTACAAGATCAAACGTATCCATTCTTAAGGAAATCAGCCCTGAGTGCTCACTGGAAGGACAGATCGTGAAGCTGAGGCTCCAATACTTTGGCCACCTCATGAGAAGAGAAGACTCCCTGGAAAAGACCCTGATGTAGGGAAAGATGGGGGGCACAAGGAGAAGGGGACGACAGAGGACGAGATGGTTGGATAGTGTTCTCGAAGCTACCAGCATGAGTTTGACCAAACTGCGGGAGGCAGTGGAAGACAGGAGTGCCTGCTGTGCTCTGGTCCATGGGGTCACGAAGAGTCGGACACAACTAAACGACTAAACAACAAACAACAACAACAAGATGTGGAAATGTGCAGAACTGAGCATCAGGTTGGAAAAATGAGAAACTGAGAAAATCCAAAATGCTTGGATTTACCCATCCCTACTCAGTGAGTAGGCATTGACTCGTTGGGGGTTTATGGCTGCAGAGTATCATGTGTGAGCCATCAGTAAGTCACATGAAGCAAGTGGAGTTCTAATAAAGTGAAGTTCTAATAAAGCAACTCTTTATTAGAAAAAAAAAACAGTATTGCCCAGGAGTGTCAAGCCTAATGAGGACAGCAAATCTTCTTCACTAGGACTTGCCCCTATGAGGCAGTTGCAGAGGCTGAAGGCCTTCTCATAGCTGCCTCAGTCAGTGCCCTCCTCTCCAGGGTTTCCCCCAAGCAATCTGAGACTGCACCTGCATAACTGTCTTTGCTCCTCCCGCTTCATGCCTCTCGTGGTTCTGAGAGACCAGGCCGGAGGAAAACTTGTTGCAGCAGGAGGGAGAGACGCCTGTGCCTCTTCACCAGACTGACTCATCTTTGCTTCTTGGCCTCCCACATCCCACTCTCCTGATGCAGTTTCTAGTTCTGATTCTGGATTTCTCTCTTCCCTAGACTCCCCCTGTCCCCGCTCACTAAGTCCTGTTACCTCTTCAGCTTTCAACACCTCCTCCCAGTCTTTTACTTCTTCTCCCTCTGACCACCAATCCCCTGGCTCTAACTGGGGGTTCCCCAGTTGGTTTCTCCCACTGTCCCTCTATGCCCAACCAGTCTGTGGCACAGAGGGTCTTTGGGTAGAGGTGTGGAATTGTGTGTGTGTGTGTGTGTAGAGGAGAAATTTGTATTTGCATCAGAGTTGCACTCTTGGCTAAAAACTGGTTGTGGGAGGCCTTCTTTCTCATTTCCATCCGTAGCCTGTTGTTCAAGGATAAATCCATTGGTGTTTCCTCTTCAGTAATAAAACCATTTATGTTGTCAAGAAAGTGTGCTGGCAAGAGGCTTGAGGGAAATGGTGAGATGCATTGGAAAATGCATTCATTATTATTATTCCCTCTCTTATGTCTCACAGACAGGTTATGGGAAGACACAAATGTGCAACATAACACCCAGGACCGTCTGACTAGAAACATAATGCCATGTTCCATTTATCATAGAGTTCTTGTGTGGGAAATCTTTCTCAGGCTGTGGAGTATTCTAATTCTTACCTTTCTCCAGAACATAACACACCTGACAAAGACAAAGTAGAAGAAAATGGTATGTATGAGACTTTCAGCCGAAAGGTCAGTCTGCATAATTTGAAGCCCTGCTGCATGCCTTTGCCACAACTTTCACTGTGGTTGCAAGAGTTAAAATAGTTAATCTGATTCCACCTCCTTCCCTCCCCCCCCCCCGCCTTTATTCCAGTGGTCGGTGAAAAATAAAAGTGTGAAATGCATACATTTTGATATGCTATAACCTGGGTGTTTTTAACATTTTTGCACTTGGCTCATGGTGTCAAGACGAAATATGGATACACAAAAGCAGTGCTTGATTTCAGTGCTTTGTGGCCCATGATACACCACAGACATGGGCAAGGATGAAACTTGCTCTTCATCTGATTTACACAGCTGAGCCCCCTCTCAAATGTACTGCTTCATGAGGAGGTGATGAATTAAGATGAGGGGTGCAGGGCATTTGGGGGGGTGCATGGCTCATCAGGAAAAGTGGTACATCTTTCTTTCTTTCTTTCTTTCTTTCTTTCTTTCTTTCTTTCTTTCTTTCTTTCTTTCTTTCTTTCTTTGTTATTAAATATATACCCAAGTCTTCCTCCCCAAGGAGCCCAAGGTGGCAAACACCCAAGTGAGAAAACGGTCTAAAAATAATTTCATTACAAATGCAGACTGGGAAAGATATCTACCGTATTTTTCCGTGTATAAGACGCCCCTATGTATAAGACAACCCCTATTTTTGAGCCCAAAATTAAGAAATAAATAATTGCAACATTCCGTGTATGAGACAACCCCAATTTTAAACTTAATTTTTTTCGGGGGGGGATATAGTTATACACGGAAAAATACAAAGGCTTGTTGAAAGAAGAAGGTGTTCAGTAGGTGCTGAAAAACTAATTGAGATGGCACCTATCTGGTCAATGAGTCACTGACTTGCGGTAGACACACTGATCAGATGGTTGGAAGCTGTGGCTGGATGGCTACGTGGGAGCCGGTTGAAGTTAAATCCTTCGAAGATAGAGGTCCTTTGGCTGGGTCGGGACGATATGGGGTTGGGGGGGCGCAATTAGTGCCAGCGCCTTCTGTCAAGAGCTTGGGTGTAATCTTTGATGCCTCCCTTTCTATGGAGGCTCAGGTTAAGGTGCTGGTTTTAACCTTCAAAGCCCTATGCGGCCTAGGACCCTCATACCTACAGGACCGCCTCTTCTGGTATGCCCCACGGAGGACCTTACGGTCTGCTAATAACACCTTGAAAATCCCAGGCCCCAGGGAAATTAGACTGGCCTCGACTAGAGCCAGGGCCTTTTTGGCTGTGGCCCCGGCCTGGTGGGACACTCTTCCACAAGAGACCAGGGCCCTGCGGGGTTTGACATCTTTCCGCAGGGCCTGCAAGATGGAGCTGTTCCGCCAGGCCTTTGGGCAGGATACAGTTTGACTTACTTTCCTTTGTATAAAACAAGCCCGAAGGAGGCCCCGAACCCACTCACAGGTCTTTGTATGATCACTGGAAACAGTTGGTCCTGGCAAGTATTAACCACTCTCAGTTCCAACCTGATAATTGCCACCTGCCCAGATTTTAACTTGTCTGAATTAATTTTAAGATGTATTTTAATTAATTGAAGTCTGTTTTTATGCATATTGTATTGTTTTTATGATGTTAGCCACTCTGAGCCTGGCCTCGGCCGGGGAGGGCAGGATACAAATAAAATTGATGATGATGATGATGTGATGGGAGGCAATTCCAAGGTGTAGGTGCCACCACACTAAAGGCCCCATTCCTGTATTGTGTGGAAGGGACTTCCTGATAAGTTGGTGCCTGCAGGAGGTATCCTCTTGCATAGTGCAGTGACTGATTGGGTATCAAATGGATGAGGTGATCTTTTAGGTATCTCTAATGTAGCATTTCTGCTGCCACAAGTAGTAGTGGAGCTCTTACTAGCAAGCAGTTTGTGTGTGGTTTCGTCTCTGGACACAAGAGTTTGTCTGGCCCAGAGGCAAAATCAGAGGGCTAGGAGGCATTACCTGGGGAGCCTTGCCTTCCCCACCCCAGAATATCCAGGCCATTGGATGTGGCCTTACTAAACTCCTCCAGCTTGCAGGACATCCTTACAGTCATTCCTCATTGTGACCGCGCCATAGGAGCTAGTGGTCACAGAATAGGGCAACTACATTCTGAGGGAGGTTAGAATGAGATAAAATTGGATTAAAACATTGTAAATGTTTCTAATGCTTTGGTTTTAAACCAGGCATAGGCAAACTCAGCCCTCCAGGTGTTTTGGGACTACAACTCCCATCATCCCTAGCTAACAGGACCAGTGTCAGGGATGATGGGAGTTGTAGTCCCAAAACATCTGGAGGGCCGAGTACTGGAGTATTTTAATTGGTGGGTTATTTTGCTGATGATTGTATAAACTGATTTCTATGGTGAAGAGCGCTCGATAAATATTGGAAATAAAATAAATATCAAGGTGAATCTACATGGAATCAAGCTGTGTTTTGGACAAAGGCTGATACAGACATGGCAAACTCAGGAACCTTGATCCAGTGCTGATATTTGGGCTATCCATCCTGTTAGTGGCAATAGGAGTATGGACAGAGCTGGAGAGTCCTCATTTCAGACAGCTGAAAGCAGAAAATTGTAGGGTGGTTGTGTATCCTGTTTTACAAAGAACAAACCTCTGTCTGAAGGCATCCTGTCTTTAAAAAACTGTCCAAGTTTCTTTTAAAGATATACAACCAGAAGGAGGGGGAGCAGGTGAGGCCTTGAAGTTGCCCATCAGACTGAATAGGGATACAGATCACCCAGTGAGCTGTACTATATTTCTATTTAAATTACAGCCATTAGTTTTAAATTCACATTGTACCCATATATATTATCACATGGACATTTTATATAAAACTGTGTCCTCTTTTGCTCTCTTTCTTTGGTCATTTGTTTCCTCTTTTTTTTGGTGATATAGATGTGGCCACCCTAGAAAATTCTCTTGGCACAAATAGAAAATGTTACCCAGCATTGTATTCTTTCCATGTCTAATTTTTGGATGTGTTACCTAGTTAGCAAAATACAAGAATCCCTCCCCCCCGGTAACTTGTCTTTCTCAAGTTAGTGGCCTCCTCTCTTTTACTGAGAGCAATATGCCCTCAATTAACATTTTTAATTTCATCACAGTGGGTCACAAGCTGACCTGCTACCGTTGAACCAGAAAGAACTTTTCACCCACATGGTTAATGAGAGAGAAATCTCAGAGCATAGCAGTCATCCACATATTCTCTCTCTCTCTCTCTCTCTCTGGACAGTGGGGTGGGTGGAAATCTCTCAGACACAGTATAACGAAACCACAAAACGATATTTTAAAATTAATAAACCCTCAATAGAGCATGACATGGATGCAAATCCCTAATGTTCGCAAATAATGGAAAAACATCACTATAAAGCCTTGAACATTGCATTTAATGAAAATGCTGCCTTTTCAACATGGCGGAGTTGTGTCTTTGTCCATAAACACTATTGTGCACATTGAAATCTGGAGTTATGTATCCATATGGGAAGATTAACTTGCCCTGAACTCTCCCATTCTACAGGGGAAGTGTGGCAAAAAAGGAGCCAGCAATGTCTATGATTTGTTGACATTACTATCTGACCTCTGGTTGTTAAGTCCGTAGGTGGAAGCTTTTACCTTATAGCCTGGAGATAAGCTCACTGGTTTCCCTTTTTCTGCTAACCATGTATGCTGACCCTCCTGGCCTTCAGCTTACCCTTTTATTTATTTATAAAAATATTTATATACAGCCACTCCCAATTCAAGTGTTATGGAGAAATAGACTTGTGTGTCATCAACGTACTGATGACATCCTTCTCCCAAACGCCTAATGATCGCTCGTAGTGACTTCATATAGATGTTAAATAGCATTGAGGACAAAATAGTGCTCTCTGGAACCTGCCAGATCAAGTGCCAGAGGGTTGAAAAACACTTCTCCAATGCTGGTCCCTGACCATGGAAGTAGGAACAGAACCACTGTAATACACGGCCTCTGATACTCATCCTACCCAATTGATCCAGGGTGATATCATGGTCAGTGGTATAAAAGGCCACTGAGAGAACTAGGACTCAGCTACATTAGTCAAAATACAGTGTTATAAATGTGTTATAACACTGTGACACCAGATGGTGATGTAGAGCGGAAACCGCAACTCAATAATATTTTCAGTTGTGAGCTTTACAGTGTTTTTTTGCAGAGCATTTCCAGAGCATTTTTTTTACAGCTGTGTAGATTTAGCCAGTGCTTTTTTTCAGGGGGGGGGCGCAGGGGTGCGCATACCCCTAAACATTTTGTGAATCTAAGTTTGGCCTCATTGAGGGGCAGTATTTCAATATGAGTAGGAAAATGAGAGTACCCCTAAACATTTTTTTTAAGAAAAAAAGCAATGGATTTAGCCCTTTGTAAGAATAACAGGGTCACACTTCCACTGTCCCTGTCTTGATGAAGGCCACCCGTCGAGGTGATCAAGACTGACTGAATCCTGAAACCAAGCCTGAACCCTAATTGAATTGCCAGTAGTCTACCTTATCTGTGTAAGACTAGGCATGGTCACTGGTAAAGGTAAAGGTAAAAGGTAAAGGAACCCTGAGTGTTTAAGTCCAGTCAAAGGCAACTATGGGGTTGTGACGCTCATCTCGCTTTCAGGCCTAGGGAACTGGCATTTATCCACAGACAGCTTTTCAGGTCATGTGGCCAGCAAGACTAAATGGCTTCTGGCGCAACAGGACACCGAGACGGAAGCCAGAGCAAAAGGAAACACCGTTTACCTTCCCGTCGCAGCAGTATCTATTTATCTACTTGCACTGGCATTCTTTCAAACGGCTAGGTTGGTGGGAGCTGGGGCAGAACAATGGGAGCTCACTCCGTCGCAGGGATTCGAACCACCGACCTTCTGATTGGCAAGCCCAAGAGGCTCAGTGGTTTAGACCACAGCACCACCCACTGTGTACTTTTGCATCCATATTACAAATGGGTCCCAGTTCAGGTGACATGGCCTGCTTGACTCTGCTATCGTTACCACCTGCACCAGCCTACCCACACTTTCAAACACCTGCCTGCTAACCATGTGCTTCTTAATTCTAATTCTCATGATTAGTTTAGTACTATGGAAAAAGTATAGCCTGTGTCAATTTCCAATTGTACCTACTGCTCCCTGAGCTAATTATGGGAACCACATGACTGGCTTGTCATGGTATCAGGCTGAATTCATGGGAACCTGTTGCCATTAAAAACAAGCACATTCTTTCCTGGGAGTGGCTCGAAGACAATATGGGTTATCTATTTTTTTGTAGATACCATGTTGAATATAAAAATCTGTTAGTTAGTGTTTAGAATAATGGTGATGTGGTGGACCACCAGGCATGAGGAAACACAGGCGAGGACGAAAACAAGCATTACTTGCGTGCATACTGAAAATTTGGGGTGGTATCCAGTGCTACTCAGAGAAGACCCATTGAAGTTAATAGACATGGCTAATTTCAATTGGGTCGACTTTGGGTAGGGCTTAGTTGGCTCCAACCCTAATCTTTCAAAATGATAATTGTTAGATAATCCCACGACAGCTTTCATTTCTATGGCTATGATTTAACTTGGTTTGAGCTTTCAGGCCTGTCAAGAGATATTGCTTTTTCGAGGCACTAAAGATCATTACTTCATTTCTTCTAATTACTTGGCTGTGTAATGCAGACTAGTTACACCTCAGAAATTATTAACCACAGTTTTACACCAGAATCAAGGTAGTTATTGACTGATAAAAGAATGCATTAGATTTATGGATAAAAATGGGATTCTAATCCACACTCAGACTCCAAGTGTGGAAACAAGGGAAGTAATTACTTTGGATTAACTAATCTGGAGTAAATGGTGGTGGTTGCAAATGACTGTAATGGATAAATTGATATATAGACTGTGAGTGGAATACTGATAGAGACTGATCATGGAAAGTAAGGATGGCCTATTGTATTGGCTGTATTTCAAGGGGAGCTGTCATCAGCTTTCTAGCTTTTCTGATTCCTTTGGACTTCACTGAGCATTCATTCTGATTTGTTTATGCAGTGATTATACAACAATGAGCAAGCGTCTTAAATTCATTCTGATCTGCCTGCACTGTGGTTCTAAGTCTTCCTGTTAATCGTTCCTCCATTCCATGTTTCCAATGTATTTATCCATCCCTTCCCTAAATGCAAAAAAACCACCTGTTTCTTTTTTTTAAAGTGGATCTGTTGTGCCAGGGTGATGGAGCACTTTGTGCAAACCTAAATTTCTGGTGGGGACTTGAATGCCTCCCGCACAATACTGACAGTGTGAAGGCGATCTGTTCCAGGTATGGGTGGAGGGCTGCAACCAAGGAAAATTGATGACTCCCCATCCTGCAGGGATGAGGGGTGGAGATTTTTTAGTCCAAGCCCTGCAGCTTTTGAAATGTGTAATAAGCGTGCACTGATGTAAAAGTAAACACTTTGCTTCCCCTCTTTTCTGTTTCCAAGAGAGTTTTTATCCAGTATGTTGTCTAGTGTATTATATGAATGAATAAATGCTTATTCAAGAGTAAAAAAAACAGCAACAAAACGTTAGACTGGCTACTCTAGGGATTTGGAGGGGAGCCCCATAACACACACACACAGTGCAAACTTGTTCCCTATCACTTCCAAGATATGTCACTTCTATCAGCTGTATGAAGCTGAAAGATAGCTTTGTACATCCATCAGAATGGGGAAATATCATAGGACACAGAAACTGCAGTGAAGATTTTTTTTTTAATGACCCCAGCCTGCAAACCATATTTATTCAATTAAAAAGAAATCTGGATTCAGTGCAGAAATATTGAAGGCGCTTGCCTCTTCCACCACTGAACCCAAATGTCTTTATCAGCCATGTAAATGCAATAAAAGGACACATGCGTAACATTTTAGGCTTTATAGGCAAGAAAGAGAGAAAGATATATAAAATAGCATTCCTGACTTTAAAAAAATTTCCTTTGCTCTCTGCGCAGGTTAGAAATGTGTGCATACATGTTAAAGGGGGAAGCAAAAAAGAGGGGGGGAGTATATCTGTCTTGTCTTTTCCTAACAAAGTATATCAGTGCATATTATGCTCGGCTTCCTGTGAGAACTGGACAATTTATAAATGCTATTCACGTTTAATTAGTAGTCATTTCTTCTCCATAAGCATATTTACTTGGGTCCTTTGTTCCTACGGCAACCCAGTGAGAACTCCTGCTACAAGAACAGTCTAGACTAATCTAAAAAAAAAAAAGGGAAAAGGAAGGAAAGGAAAGGAAAGGAAAAAGGAATGTAGATTAATGAGCAACCTTGATATTAAGATTATTTTGCACAGACCAAGTACTGAGACTGAGGAGAGAAGCATTATAAAGAACCCACAGCTAGGAATCTCTTGTATCAAGAAGCCTATTTATAGCAATTATGGATTTTATTTATTCAAGTACGCCTATAGTACACAGAAGTGTGAAAGCGTACTCATTTAGTACTAAGTTCTCTTTAATTGGCCATCAGCTCAGGTAGAGGCTTCTTAAGAAGGAGAGGGGGAAAAATAATTGCAATCCATTTTCAGCCTGGTTTAAAACATTTATCAGGGGAATAGCTGAACAATATTCTCTGCATTTTTGTATTTATGGATGCTCCCGTTACAGACATAGCTGTATTTTAAAACAGGAGGAGTATCTAAATTTACTTAGAGCATTAAAACTAGTCTTGTACAAGACAACATTGGAATTAAGAACTTATATTACACACACACACACAAATACAATTAACATTATCGGAGCCTTTGCCTCGGATGTGAAGGACAGCATGTTGTTTAAAAGCAATCTGAAGTAAATCACACTTGCAAATAAAGGAAACAATTAGATTTTTATTTTTATTTTTTGTCTCACAGGTACTCATCTGCTCAGATTAATTTGGATATCTTTGGGGGAAGTGCCCTACACTGCAAAATAAAATAAGTGTTGAGCCAATAAATGAATTCAAGGAAAAGTCTCCCATGCTGGAACCAAATCATTGTTTTATAGCAAACTAATTGCAGTGGAAGATATAGCTTGCCTTTGGCTTAATATATGCTTTAAATACAACATCATGTATAGAAACAAAATATTTGCATTTCCAAAATTTGCATTTGTGATCTTTGTTACATTTTGTTCTTCTTTAAGAAATTAAACACCCTTGCATCATTTAATTTGCACCATGTTAAAGTAGAAGTATGTCTATGTTGTGGTAGAGGCATTGTAAATGTAGCTCATAATAGTCTAAACAGCTTCACTTAACAGGAAAAATGTTTAAAATGTTTCAAATATTGTGGTCTAACATTATATTTTGTTCTCTGTGCTGCAAATCTCAAGTTCAAATTTGAAGACTATAGGCTTGAGTCTTTTATATCTTTAGCATTTAAAAAGCGCTCATTTTGTTTGTTTGTTTGTTTGCACATACTGAATACACCTGCTGAGCTGGTATTCTGGCATCAATACCAAACTTCAGTTTGCTCTCTTTAATCTTTATCAATATTTTTAGGCAATTTAACTAATCCTCAACCTCTTTAAGCCTCTTGCCAGCTCCATTTGTTTTTCATATCAGATCCATTATCTGAGCACGGTGAGCCACTCTGTCCAATTAGAACTGATCTTATCTTCAGAACATACTTCACCTGATAAAAGTAACGCTAACTAATCGACCATTACAAATATAATGCCTAAATCAAAACATTTATTCAAGCCAATTAGAGACTCTCTCTTTTAAGACTTGACCTTTATTTCAGGATATCTACTAACTTATATATAAAAAAGCGACAATCAAGCTTTCTTTTCCTTTAAAAAAATTAACCTAGAGTAAGGGCTAAGAGCCAGTGAATTGTTACAGGCCTGGAATCTTAGATCCATATGTATATTCCTTTTCCTCACTGTGTGGTGAATTTGCAGCCATTCTGGGTGTGTGTAGATTCATGTGGAATTGTGCTGTGTGTAGAGTTGCAACATAGGGCAGTTCCATAACCACTATTTTGTGTAGTTATTTTATCTTGCCGTGTTCATATTCCGCCTTTGTCCCATCATGAAACCCTAGGAGGCAAACGTGTGGTTTCCAGGCAGTAACCCATCCAACCACCAATCAGATCTAGAGATGCTTAGCTTTTTCAATATGATAGGCTTGTTGGTCTCCTGGCCGTACTTTATGGAGTCTGTTATGTAGGATAGAGACGTTTTGGTGTTTCATCTTATGGGGGAACTCACTAGATGTCTCATGTGTTACTTCCAGTGTTGTGGAGTGCTTCACACATTACATTTTTAGGTGTATAAAGTATGGACGTGATAAATAGTGCTGTACATGCATTATGTAGTGTGCTTTTCAAGCGAAGAAGAGTGGCGAAAATCTCCCTGTCAAAGGCACTGATTGAAAACCCAGGTTTGCCACTCAATAATGTGTGGAAACATCCTTCAGTCTATGATTCTTTGAAGGAATGGGGGAGGGGAGGGAGAGAAACCAGATCGATTGCAGGCTGCATACTTTCACATGACTGCAGAAGCCTGCCACACACCAAAGGGGGGGGGGGAATCAGTCCTTCAGATAAGCCCACTACCCTCCTTAATATAGAAAAGATGGGGAATTTTAAAAAGAAAAGATCACAGTGATTTTAATGTATAGTAGTCGTGTTTCCCTCCTAAAACCCAAGGACATTTTCAGCAACTGCACACAGGAGAAATTAATGAATTTCAGCCAACCTACCGCGGGGCGCTTCTTTCTGGTCTATCATTTGTGACCAGAGCCTATCAGTCCTGCATGTGCTTCTGGACTTGTATGAGGTGCATTTTAATACCAAAGAACACAACAACTTAAATGCCATCCCCCTGCTTTGATGAAAAAGCAATATAGGTGAGTAAATAGGGCAAATACCAACAAGTAAGAACACACAAGTTGAGTCAAACAATAAATTCAAATAATATCACTAAATCTACCAGAGGAGGCAGTGTTTGACTGAAGCTTCCCAAGAGGATGTTATTGTGAAAAGGAGGGGGGTGCTGAGAGAAGAAAAAGAACTCTCACAAATGTAGGAATCATTATTTTTATACAGTAAATTATCAGTAATAAATATGACCATGCCTGCTTTGATATGATTCCTGGTCTTTTTACATAGTTAATTTTACACCAGGAACGGGTTACATTGCCATTTTCCTGTTCTTTTTAAATAATAACAATTAAATTACCCCATCTATTAGTACTTTCTTCTGCTTTTTCTATCCAGATCTCCATATTAATGGATAGGAATCAATAAAGAAACATATGGGAGATGATCAGATGAAATTCCATCTCAAGATCAGAGAGATTTGTATCCTTTTTTTTAAGGTAACCCCACAGATAATTATTTGTTGTAATTTATGACCCTCCGACAATTAAGATCTAATTTGCCTACCCTTCTGAAAACCATCATAGTGGTGCATTCTGTAACCTTCATCACCGTGTAAATAACAATGCAAGTGATTTGCGTCGAGTCTGTTTAAACCTGATGCACACAGACTCTCTCTCACAAACTGCAGCCTCAAAGTGCTGAAACCAAGGCTCTGCTCTTAAAACAGAAGGCATGACATGAAAAAAAAGGAAAGGGGGAAAAAAGGAATTGAGATTTGCAGATCTGATAATGAGCCAGTTAATGACATAAATGATACCTCAAGAACCTCACTAAACCATCCAGGTCCTACAATTTAATCTGTAATAAATACTCCTGCAACATTGCGAGATGGCTGCTCATAATGGCAAATGAAATATGCTGGTATGATAGGTACAATAAATCTGGATTTTCCTATGGTTCCCTCAGGCTAGAACAATATGTAACCAGAGTGCGCACTGTCAGGATGAGCAGATCTCAAAGCCATCATAAAATCTAAATGGGGACTAATTAGGAGGCCCTTCCCTTCTAGAGTTACTATTTCTATTGACATTTTCCATGCATGAGCCCCTCCATAACATCATAAGTCACCAAGATAAGAACTCCCTAGATTATAGGGGAAAAGCTTTAATGGAGAAGTTGAACTCAAAGGCGATGCATAAATTTCCCTTTTGATACTACAGGAAGTCTGTGATCAGGACTTTCTTTACAAACTTTCATTCCCTGCACTGAATACTTCTTCATCTTTGGAGAGCTCTGGCCGACCGCATCTCCTCTTCCCCCCAGGTCTGCATTTTAGATACTAACTGCTGTGGGGAACTTTGGCAAGGTTCAGCTATTGTCTCTGAGGGGGAGCTGTTCATAATTTTTACTTCTTCTTCTTGTTTTATTTTGTTTTTGTAGAGGAAAAATTCCTGAGCCATGTGAGTAAATTTGGAGTTGGCCACGGCAGGATGAAAATTTAAAGCAACAGCAGCCCATTTGGCAATTATTTCATATGCACTGTAGCCCTTAGAATAACGTCAGATGCCAAATTATTTGTTTTTCATGAAGCTAGTCAAACAAATATGCTGAACTCCTCATATTTTTACACCAGAGCAAAAATCACAAGGCCCCAAAGGTTTTCCATTTTGGAGCAATTGATGTTCTGGCAGCCATCATCACCCATGTTAAGAGTTTTTCAGAGTTAAACCCTTTCAGTTTATCATGCCACAGATTTCATGAACAAATCTGTGGTGATGTTGGAACGGGATATTTGAGCATTTTGGTCATTTCTTGACAAACCATTGTCCCGAATTTAAAGACCTGTGGGCTGCCTCTTTTTCCACAGTCCCCGCAACAACTCCGAAAAGCTTGTGATATCAAATGGGCAATTTGCACTCCACCCCTGATTCATACCTCCTAATCTTAAAAATGGGACTGCCATAATACTTCACTAGAGGTAATATTTACCCAGCATTTGCTGGAACGCTGAGATCACTTGATTTTCCCCAGGCACAAAAATGGGTCCCTCTTCCCTTCCACACAGATAGGAGGCTTCAGTGCTTCATGCTACAGAAGTAGGGATGTCAGAGAATTCCAACAAAAAATGGAAACAGAAGTGGGAATTGTTGGTGTTATTTATCCCATGTCCAGAATCAAAATTAATCCGGCAAATACCTATCAGTATTCACTGTGGGTGGTTTTCCTGCCCCTGCCCTCAGTCCTCAAGCGATATCTTTTTGATGACTCCCTCTGCCCTGTAAATTGCATTTCCTTTGTATTGAAATGAATAGTGTGGAAATCATTACATCATTAAGTATGTTGGATTAAAATAAAAAAATTCCTTCCAGGAAGAAGGAAGAAGTGTGCATGCACACGAAAGCTCATACCAAGAACTAACTTAGTTGGTCTTTAAGGTGCTACTGGAAGGAATTTTTTTATTTTGACTATGGCAGACCAACACGGCTACCTATCTATATGTTGGATTAGTAAACTAATATAAATTATGTAAATCATTACGTTAAATAGGGGACAGTGAGACAGATAGCATTGTATTTGGCAGCATCTGAACTGCAGCAGAAGAGAAACAGTGCTGATTGAGGTGAAAACAGGATGGAATGGAAATCACTGCCTTCTTCCATCCCTCTATAGCCATGATGTATAGTTTCTGCTACACCGTCAGCTTCCATTAAAAGGGATAATAAAAATAAAAATAAACTGGCTGCATTACAGATAAGTCTATGCTAACAACCAAGAGATGGAAGAGCAACTTCATGATTCATTCATTCCCTTCCCAGCCCACTTTCTCCTTCACACGAATGCAGCATTTCCTAATACAGCCCTTTCCTCGGAGCTATCCTAATTCATTTTAGGCTGTTTAGATTTGAGAGACACAAAGTGATGGGGAAATGGGAGCAATTAATCAAACGGAACAATAATTGACAAAGCAAAAACTGTTATGATGTATGATAAATTGTAAATTGAATGCACAATAAATAATGAGAAGTGAACGGAGTCACCTCCCCACTTTATAAACGAGAAGAACGTGCAATTTGTGTTTGGGGTGGGGGAAAGAGCAGGCAATGTAAGATTTGGCAGCCACCACCGAACATGGAGTTTTAGTATTTGCTTTCTGGTGTTGCTTCTAGTGATCCAGAGGAGAGGGCAGCAACCTGAAGGCATGGTCTGTCTGAACAGCGTTTTCAGAGATGCCTTTCTGACAGCTCTTCAAAAGGCATATAAAACAAATAGAAAATTAAGAAACTAGAGCGTGTGACATCTCAAGAAGAATGGATTCCGGGGAGAATGGCTTCTTGGGGCAACGTTGCTGAGCTCATGTCTTGCTAGTGGGCTTCCCAGAGGCATTTGGAGGACCACTGGGAGAACAGGATGCTGGACTAGATGGGCTTTTGGCCCAATCCTGCAGGGCTCTCTTTATGTTCTGTTCTTATGAATTCCAGAAGAACCAGGACCTGACTAAATTTAAAAAAATAAGCTGTCAGTTTCCAATGCAGTAGTAGAAGTAATAATAACAACAATAATAACAACAACTATGGTGATGTTGGTTATCATTTTAAAATGCACATTATATTCTTGAAAACTACTGACTTGGGTAAACAAGCATTTTCTGAAAAGCAGCATTCCTGGAGGATGAGTCTAAATACCCTTCTCTCAACTTTGTGTTTACATAGAGTTATACAGGGGAAATAAGCCTTCTGAGTATTATTAGAGGGCAAACCAGAAGCAGCTGAGTTTATGAAAAAATATCACAAAAATGACTGAGAGGATAGAGATCTATATCCTAAGTCAACTTCAGCTCCATTTCATATTTTTTTTAAAGGAAAAAAATCATTGGCAGGTGCAATTTACCTTTATTTTGCTGAAGACAGAAAGCTGTTCTTTTGATGCCCGAGAAATAAAAATAAAAGAAAATGCAATCCTCTCAAAGCAGATGCCTTGAATGGCTGGCTGGGTGGGGAGATTCACTAGATTGGGACATAGGACTTTTGGAAATATATGGAATATATGTGCCTTTAAATGTAAAACACCTATCAGCATATTCTGTCTCTGTCTGTCTCTGTATAAGTGTGAGTGATTTTTCTTTCATGCTTGCATTTTAGGGGGACAGGAAGGGTACAAATTCTCTTCTTGAAGTCCTGATAAAGTTTCCCATGATGTCTATGAAAGATGTTTATTCTGCAGAACACGGCTGCAAAGTTCAACTACACTGAATGGAACACCCCCTCGGTACTGAATGTGCTCAGAACCACAGCTCCAAAGAAAGTTACGTTTCTGTGGGAACAATCAGGATTATAACTAGACTGGGTTGGCAAACCTATGGCCCACAGATCACATCTGGCCCCTGAAATTCTTACACAATCATAAGTAAGTTGCGATTTGAAAACAAGAAGCTTGCCCACCATTTTGCATGTAAAAGAAAACAGTTTCCAATTGCACAACCTCGAGGTATTTTGCCATTGAATGTTAAATCTCATTGTTAGGTTCTCCCTGCAGTTGCTCCAGCTATACAGGGTTGCATGTCCTCCATAGGTGTGGTTGTGCCCATGTCTCACCCATTTCCCCCCTCATCTGTTCCATAGTAGTGCATCGAAAAACGCAAACCCAATTGGCCAAATCAACCAAAGCAGGGTAGAAGATGTATTTGTTTACTGCGTGTATATCCCACTTTTTTATCCAAGGTGTGTAAGGCCATAGACATGGTTCTCTCTCTTCCTATTTAATCTCCACAACAATCCTGTGAGGTTGTTTGGCTGAGTGGCAGGGACCGACCCAAGATCACACAGTGAGCTTCATGCAAACTGGAGGTGATAGTCCTGCACCCTGACCACAATATCACATTGGCTGTGCTATGCTAGCTTCTTAGTAGGTGGGTCCCTGTTGCTTTCTGGGAGTGGTCAGCGTGGTGTAAACGCACCAGCAGAGCCAATCTGGCACTTCTGCTGGCACATTTGCACTGCCCCAACCGCCCCACTGCCTCCACTGCCATTTCCCTGTACAGTGGTACCTCTGGTTAAGAACTTAATTCGTTCTGGAGGTCCATTCTGAACCTGAAACTGTTCTTAACCTGAGGTACCACTTTAGCTAATGGGGCCCCCCGCTGCCGCCACGCAATTTCTGTTCTCACCCTGAAGCAAAGTTCTTAACCCAAGGTACTATTTCTGGGTTAGCAGAGTCTGTAACCTGAAGCGTCTGTAACCTGAAGCATCTGTAACCCGAGGTACCACTGTCCGCAACAGCAACCCATGTGCCAGGGAACCTATGTGCCATCCCCACTCCACCTGCCAAGCAGGTTCTGAATGTGCAACCTAGACAGTGATGGCTGTAATGTATCTCCCACTCTATGAAAGCTATTTGTACAAATGACATCTTGCACTTCAACCTCAACTAGTTTTGAGCTGCTTTGGCTGTCACGTGGAAGTAGGAACAAGCTATGGAGGGTAGGACCCGAATCAATGGCTTTGTGTGACAAGAAAGGAGATTCCAACTAAACACCAGGAAGAACTTTGTGACAGTAAGAGCTCTTTGACAGTGGAGCAGGAGTCCCTCGGAAAGTGGTGGACTCCCCTTCCTGGGAAATTTTTGGATGGCCACCTGTCATGGATGCTTGAATTCAGATTCCTGCATTGCAGGGGGTTAGACTAGATGACCCTCGGGACCCTTCCAACTCTAAAAATCTCTGATTTTACTACATTCGGGACTCTGTTGAAGCATGAACTTCACATGCTGAAGCCTTCCAAACATGAAACATGCACATTCCCCAAATTCTGTGGTACGATATGGAAGAGTCCAAAATTCTACCACTTCTGCCTGTTATTTCATTATAAAGGTGCAGAATAACTCTATAAATCATTGAGTTCTGGATGTGAGGACATGGCAGTTAAGCCATCTGAAGTGGTAGGTAAACATGACCCCAGTCTAATAGGAGTTCCCTCTCACAGATTTCAGCTGTGCTGTACATAGAACTTTTCCTTGATATTGAATGCCCTCAGGGGCATGGCTTATATGGAAAATGATGTCTTGATCTAATAGCCAGTCTGCATCCAATTATTACTGTTATTATCTGCACATTCTGCCAGAATTGTTGATGTTACCAAATATATTTCTCTTTTTCACTGGCCAGTTGTTATAACTTCCGCATACAGCAAAAGTCGACGTGTTTTTTCATTATCAAATTGTCTTGGAGTTAGGTAATTAACAACTTCATACTCATTCCATATGATGCTCTCTTTAATAGAGTATTATTTTTTACAGTTCATCTCATTTTACACACAGGATTATAGTTAGCAGATTAGTTTAATTAATGTGAGGCAGTCATATTAGTGCTTATCACTTCAACTGTTGTCCAATAGATCTGTCATTGGCTGAGGATTTATAGGGGATCTAACCACCTGCAACAATTTGGGTACAGGTGTGTGTGTGTATTTATGTCTTCTTTGTGCCAATAAATGATAAATTGGACATAGAGGCAAGTTTCTCTTAATAGTGCAATCTCCCTTATTCTAGAGGTTGAGACTGAAACCCCATTGACCCTGGCAGGATTGTAGAAACTTGGAGCTAATTGTGTTGTATGTGTTTTTTTAATGCATAAAGTAAAAGATGGTAAGATGACGCTGCATATGATGACAAATGGAAGCAGATGAATTAAAAAATACACCAAATATCAACGTAGAATTTTAGCTGTATATCCCAAAATGAAGCTACACTTTCACATTTCATGCCATGTGCATTTCATTGTTGCACAGTGTTTGCTGTGCAAAAAAGTAAGTTCAGTACCCAGTATCTCCAGTTAAAAGAATCTGGTAGCAGGTGATAGGAGATTTAGAGCAGAAGGCCTGGGTGATGGCTTGCATCTCCTTGTGGTGCTCTTTTAACCAAGTGGAGAGCCTAAATCTCACTCAGCCATTAGTTCTATGGCATACATTTCTTGATTCTTTGGATGGATTCATATTCTTCACAATGATGTGTTGCTCCTGTCAAAAAATTCCTTTGCATAGTTCAGGTTCTACACAGTTGTGGAAGCTACTAGGCATGCTACCAGTCAGTTGGAATTTCCAGGTACTTAGGATGTTCATTTAAATGTCTACAGAAACCCTCTTGTGTTCCATTTTGCTTACTCCCTAGTAAGTGTGTTTAGGATTGCAGCCTAAATAATGGACTTCACAAAAATGTTAATAGTGTAGCATTCATGTAGAAGTTAATCGTATTTTCCATTCTTTCCCTATCATTTTCTTTCGGGGGAAAAAAAAGTTATTTGGCAAAAAACTATAAATTAACAACTTTCTGATTTTCCTTTCTTTCTAAATCTATCCTCTTGTTGTATGACTCCCCAAGTTTGTCAATTTAATATTTTTTTTAAATAAACGATGTGAATTGGAAGTGGGTTTCCGATGCATATCCAAATGGTGCCATCCACAGGGAGCTGGCTGAAGTCCTCTCCTTCTCCTTTCTCCACCACAGGAAGTAGATGGAGCAGCAGGGAACCCATTGCAACGTCTGCCGCCTAAGCCAGCTCAATAAAGGAGCTCATGGCAGTGGAGAATTAGGCACCAGTCTTGGTTCCCTCTGGAAACAAATGCTGTTGAGGTTTTGCAACATGAGAGGATGCAAAATGTCTTAAGCAGACTCTGTCTCTCTCGAGTCCCAAGAAGAATTTAGCTATTCTTAAGGATTCACCTTAGAGGGATACGGGTGGCGCTGTGGGTTAAACCACAGAGCCTAGGACTTGCCGATCAGAAGGTCGGTGGTTTGAATCCCCGCGATGGGGTGAGCTCCCATTGCTCGGTCCCTGCTCCTGCCAACCTAGCAGTTTGAAAGCACGTCAAAGTGCACGTAGATAAATAGGTACCGCTCCGGCGGGAAGGTAAACAGCATTTCTGTGCACTGCTCTGGTTCGCCAGAAGCAGCTTAGTCATGCTGGCCACATGACTCGGAAGCTGTATGCCGGCTCCCTCGGCCAATAAAGCGAGATGAGCACTGCAACCCCAGAGTCGGTCATGACTGGACCTAATGGTCAGGGGTCCCTTTACCTTTATCTTTAAGGATTCACCTTAGGTTGTGAAACCAGACTTGTATTGAGTAAGTGCCACTTTTCACCTTTCCATTTTGGGATCCTAAATGTAGGGTGGGTGATTGGGAATGTGTGTGTTTCTCCACCCACAGATTTCATGAATAGGCTGTATGGCATGTGCACATAGGGCATCCACAATGTACAGTACCCTGTTTATGCATGTGCCTGCCTCACAGCTGCATGTGAACAAATCTTAGCCAGTAAGTGGTGGAGAGGTGGCTAACCTTCGCATAGCCACATGTTTCTGGACTCCAGCCCCCACCTCCTGAGAGTTCCTGAGACTATGGGCCACGCTGGCTGTGGCTGATGGCAGATGAGAGTATATCATCTATACAGAAATATGTATCATATACATACGCAGAGCACATGGTTGGGATGTGTAGTGTGTGTGTGTGTGTGTGTGTGAGAGAGAGAGAGAGAGAGAGAGAGAGAGAGACAGACAGACAGACAGACAGACAGACAGGGTCTGACCTCAGCTGATAGCAATTATTGCTTCTTCCAAGTTGCAGCACCAAAAAAAGTTATTTGTGGCTGGCAAATCAGCTGCCATTTTGTTGAATACTCCAGGGTAAATCATGAGAAAGAAGCGCTCACAGTGACTGGCATCATTGTTGCCTTGTTATTGGGTTCAGCATGAAATTTAGTAGTAAATAGCAATGCAAAATTCATAAAATTCAGTGGTAATGCAGTCAGCATTACCTGACTACACAATATTTTCCACTCAATGGAACACCAAATCCTTTATGGAATAATGAGCTAGGAACTGTGCCAGCCTCCAACTAGTAATTCTCTTATGCTCATTTCCCCTGGTGCGTGCAAGCTATAGAAATATCCAAAATACCATAAGGTGGGGTGGGGGTGGAGACTTTAATCAGATATTTTTTTTAAATAAAAAAAGCAGGGGGGAGCCAGTGTCACCTTGCAAGTTGATGAATCCAATAAGATTGTTAATGGTACCTGGTCTGCAGTAATGGGTCAGCTCCAAAAATGCATCTAGAACTTTGCAAGCAAATAAAATAAACTTTAGGTCTTTTGAGGATTGCCATTTAAATAATGAACGTGTGGCAAAACATAGCAACAGGCAGCGACAAAAAAAGCGACATAGTGAGGCAGTGGGGGGGGGAATGTATCTTGTGCATGTGGAGGAAGGAATGACCCATTCAGAAGCATCTGCCCATGGGAATGACCTCCACAGCCTTAAGTGGCTTGGGATCTGCCAATGCATGCAAAGTCTGTTAGAGAAGTCTATTGTTTGCTGCTGATAATGATATCACGGAGCCATGTGTTTCCAACGTTCTGGATGGCAGCTGGAAAAGTCTGGTGTATGCTTATTTCTTGCAAAATAACCTACTTGTCCTTACTGTAACTAAAAAGGCCTAAACGCTGCAACTTCTCCTCAGAAGGGAGTTGTGCCAGCCCTGTGGTAACTTTTGTTTCTTTCTGTGTCTTTTCCAGCTGTATAATACTGTACCCCTTTCTGAGATGAGACAACCAGAATTATACACAGTATTCCAAGTGCAGTTGCTCCATTGATTTGTATAAAGATGTTTTGATACTGGCAGTTTTATTTTTGATTATTTTCCTAATGGGCTTCAGCACAGAATTCACTTTTTCCCCACAGCAGCCGTCCATAGTGTCAGTCTTTTAATTGGGCTAGCTACCAATCACTATATGAGGAGATATGTATGAGGAGATGATAGAGATAGAGATAGAGATAGAGATAGAGAGAGAGAGAGAGAGAGAGAGAGAGAGAGAGAGAGAGAGAGAGAGAGAGATGGGACGCGGGTGGCACTGTGGGTTCAACCGCAGAGCCTAGGACTTGCTGATCAGAAGGTTGGCGGTTCGAATCCCCGCAACGGGGTGAGCTCCCGTTGCTCGGTCCCTGCTCCTGCCAACCTAGCAGTTCAAAAGCACGTCAAGTGCAAGTAGATAAATAGGTACCGCTCCGGCGGGAAGGTAAACGGCGTTTCCGTGCGCTGCTCTGGTTCGCCAGAAGCGGCTTAGTCATGCTGGCCACATGATGCTGGCTCCCTCGGCCAATAAAGCGAGATGAGTGCCGCAACCCCAGAGTCGGTCATGACTGGACCTAATGGTCAGGGGTCCCTTTACCTTTACCTTTATAGATATTTTGCCTTGTGTCACTCTGCACTTGCTTATGTTGAACTACACTTGCCATTTAAATGCAGAATTTCCCTGCTTGGAGATATCCTTTTGAAGCTCTTGCCTATCCCTTCTCATTTTCACCACCCTAAATAAGTTGGATGTCATATGCAAACCTGGCCACTTCGTTACCTCCCCTTAATTCCAGATCATCTATGACAAGTTTAAAAGCAACAGGGCTTTGTAAATCCTTGGAAGAACACCACTGTTTGTATCCCTCCATTTCAAAAAGCTATTAATCTATTCCTGTGCTCTGCTTTCTGTCCATTAACCAGTTACCAATCCATAAGAAGACCTCTCCTCATATCTTATGACTGCAAAGTTTGCTCAGGAGTCCTTGGTGACCGACTTTGTCAAAAGCCTTTGAAAGTCAAGGTAAACATGTCAATTGGATCATCCCATCCACATGCTTGTTGACACTCTCAAAGAACTCTAAAAGGTTAGTGAGACAGGATTTATCTTTGGAGAAGCCATGCTGATTTATTTATGTATGCCTCTCAATGTGGCTGGGGAAGTATATCTTAAAATATACACAATAAAATACAATAACATTTAAAACACCAGTTTCCTTCAAAACACGATTAAAAACCCTCATAAACCTAATAATAATAATAATAACAATAAGCTAGCATAATAATATTTCAGAGCCAGACTATAATACAATTTCCACAGCCCAAGTCATACTTGGCCATGGTAAAAAGACAGGTATTTACAGCTTGTTCAAGAATATTCTTCTTCTGAATGACTTGCTCTCCTTTAAGCTTGATAATTTTAAAACTTTCCACCAATTTACCTGGAACAGACATTAAGCTAATTGGCCTGTGATTTTCTGGACTACCCTCTCCATTCCTTTTTAAAAATTGCCATTCGATTAACAATTTTCCAGACCTCTGGTACAGAGATCAATCTTAGGGAAATATTACATAATTTTGTTAGAAGATCAGCAATCTGATGCTCTGCCCGTTTTCTATTGGTCCATATGCTCTAGAACTTCATCTGTTGTCAGCGCTACTTGCCTCAGTTCCTCATACTTGCTTCCTTAAAATGGCGGTTCAGACACAGTTATATGCCCTGTGTTTCCTGTGCTTGTGAAGAGGGTCTGTCTCTCTAAATACAGTGTTAGCCATCTGTAGTTTTTTGTAAGATGAAAGAATTTGTATCTGTTGAGCTTAAGGGAGGCTGGTCTGGGTGGTTACACAACAGAGCAGCGGCCAATGTAAAGATTGCTTTCAAATAAGGATGGATTTTTTTGGAAATCTTAATGTCAAGTGGTTTTTTTTAAAAAAAGAATGCATGAATAGCTTGGGCATAGCAGGCACTGTATGCAAGAGAGGTTCAATGTGCAGAAAGTTCTCTTGAGGGAGAACCATCAAAGCCCATGTATAAGCCCATGGAGCCCTGTGTAGCTGCACCTAGGACCCACCCAGGTATCAGATTTTTCAAAACCAAACTTTAACAACCCTACTTGGAAGTGAAGATAACAGGAAGTGAGGCAGCACCTTACT
The DNA here is from genome assembly GCF_964188305.1 of Podarcis bocagei. Classification (NCBI taxonomy): domain Eukaryota; kingdom Metazoa; phylum Chordata; class Lepidosauria; order Squamata; family Lacertidae; genus Podarcis; species Podarcis bocagei. Next base: position 108,851,758 of record NC_138125.1, read on the forward strand.
GAGAGCCATTCCATTTTATTTACTGCTTTGCCATGCTTTCATCAAGCCAAAACAGAAAACCTGTATATCTAGGTGTGTGTTCGGTGTGGTGGTCGTTCTCCTCCTTTGCCAGTCACTTAATTGAAGCCTTCTGCTGTTACTATGGGACGTGGGTGGCGTTGCGGTCTAAACCACTGAGCCTAGGGCTTGCCAATAGGAAGGTCAGCGGTTCGAACCCCCGCGACGGGGTGAGCTCCCATCTTTCGGTCCCAGCTCCTGCCAACCTAGTAGTTCGAAAGCACGTCGAAGTACAAGTAGATAAATAGGTACCACTCCAGTGAGAAGGTAAACAGTGTTTCCATGTGCTGCTATAGTTTCGCCAGAAGCGGCTTAGTCATGCTGGCCACACAACCCAGAAAAACTGTCTGAGGACAAGAGTTGGCTCCCTAGGCCAGTAAAGCGAGATGAGCGCCACAACCCCAGAGTCGTTCGCGACGGAACTTAACTGTCAGGGGTCCTTTAGCTTTACCTTTTACTGTTACTATAGTAGTAAATCTGGTGATCCTTCTAATTAACTGAGCGTGTACTTTGGAAGCTCCTATATGATGCCCATACACAGTTATTGTCACATGATCTGCCGAACCTCCCTTCTGTTGTTGTTGTTTTTACAATCAATTGGCCCTGTTCATTCTATCATGGGATACCTGGGATCAGCTTTTTTTAAAAGAAATGAGCATGCTTCTTGTAGCTCTTTACAATACAAAGATGATAACTGGGCAGCACTAACTCCTAGCTGTGTAATGGATTGGAAAATATCATATATTTCAATGATTTCTCTAGTTCACCTTGATCAACAGAGAGTACAACAGAGAGTCTTTTAAAGAGAACAGTGGATGCAATTTACAGATCACTGTATCGGCACAAGGAAGGATGGGCTTCATGGTGTTTTAGTTTTATACAGATGTAGAAAAGTTGCAGTAGCAAGCTAATTGTTTCATGTGTCTCTTGTAGCCCAGATATGCTATACTGAGATTGTGGGGGTGGAGGGTTTGCAGCTGAGTTCTATGGCATCTTAAAGCTGTGCAGGTTTATTGGATGCAATCTCTCCCCCCACCCCCTTGCTTTTCTGCCTTTCGCAAGGAAGGACTGTAGATCAAGGGTAAAGCATCTGCTTTGCATTCAAAAGGTCCTAGGTTTAATCTCTGGTACAGTATCTTCAGACAGAGCTCAGAAATACTTCCTGCCCAAGAACCTGGAGAGCTGCTACCAGTCAGTGTTGACAGTATAGAGTTAGATGGATCAATAATAGCCTGCCTTGGTATATGAGGCACTTGGTATATGAGACGTGATGTGATGAGACAGCATACTCCACTTGGAGCTCTCTGCAGAAACCCACCGCTGCTACCTGAAAGTACTGTTTCCCTCTTTCTTGATAGCTCAGTCAGTACAGCATGGGACACTTAATCTCAGAGTTTTGAGTTCAAGCCCCGCGTTGGGCAAAAGATCCCTGCATTGCAGGGGATTGGCGTAGATGGCCTTTGTGGTCCCTTCCATCTCTACAATTCTACGATTCTTTGACTTCATATTAGAAGATAGGACCAGGACAAGATAAAGGCCTACCTTGCAGAAAAATGAGATCTGGAGTGGTCTTCCCAGGTACTGAAAACAAATACAGGAAATGATCGTTTTGTTCATGTTAAAAGCACGCACTTGCCGTTTTCGCACCCAGAAGAGGGTGGAATAGGGGCAGAACAGGGCTGGAACAGGTCAGGAAGAGTGAAACGGGCTTTTGTATACTCTGCTGACCCACGCAATGTCCCAGAATGCAACCCCCCCAGCCCCTACCTTTAAGGTTTTGAGTTGAATATACCTCCCCCACCCAAAATAGAAATGATTCTGCCTACATCCCAATGGCACTTAAAAAAACTATATTTATAAAGAATGGCTTTTTATAATATTGTAGGACTATTACACAGCGAGAAGACTGAGCAATATTGGAGATTCGCTGGTAAGTGTGCGTTAATAGGGTACGTGTTCCACAAATGCAGTATTTAGGAGCCCATATCTGCACCTTTTATTCTAATTCTGCTGAAATGCTGCTCCAGAGGAAATAATTTAGCATACGTGTGATTGATGGTTATATGATGAAATATTTTAAATGAGCAATAAAATAGTCAATAAGAAGTAATGTCCAAATTAGAAACTGGCTGAATTATTAGCAATAAATAATTTCTTTCATGGAATTCATATTTCCCCCTTCTGCAGGATGCTTGCATAGGTTATCACTCAGCTTATTGATTAATACTGGGGGTGGGGGTGGGTCTGGCCTTTCAACCCAAACCCCCACCCAACACGTTTCCCTCTGATATCTGTGCACATACCAGCTGTACCACCTTGTACCGGCAGCCTTCTGCCCATGGTAGGCTCCATTTTTATGGGCTGAGCCTTGAAGAACAAATAAATTTCTGACACCTTTGCTGTTGCTTGAAGGTAGGCGGTTCTGGGCATGCTTATTTGTGGTACGACAAGGTAAAAGTTCATAAGGCTTTCAAGAACCATATTGTCAGGAAAGCAATATTTAATGTCTGGATAAAATACAAAGACTTACTAGAAAACAAGACCCCAAGGTGGCTGTCACCAATGGAAGCTAAGGCTCGGAAAAGACTCAATATGGAGGCCAAATGGCCGAAATATTGGGAAATATTAGAAAAAGTTGGAGATACTTGGAGGTTGCAGAGTTTTGAGAAATTAAAGGACAAAGTGCGAGATTGGTTACATTATGCTCAGATTAGGGAGATTTTTAATTTGGATAAAAAAACAGGTTTCCAGGTGGAAAAATCGAAACTAGAAACAGAATTGTTAGAACCTAAGACTAAGGTACTTTCCAAAATGTACAACTTGCTGTTGAAATGGAATACTGAAGATGAAACAGTTAAATCAGCCATGATAAAATGGGCACAGGACATTGGGAACAACATTATGTTTGCTGACTGGGAAAGGTTATGGACCACCGGTGTGAGGTTCACGGCATGTAATGCCTTGAACGAAAATATTATGAAAATGATATATAGGTGGTACATGACTCCAGTCAAGCTTGCAAAAATATATCATTTGCATGACAATAAGTGTTGGAAATGTAAAGAGACTGAAGGAACATTCTTTCACCTCTGGTGGACGTGCCCAAGGGTTAAGGCCTTCTGGGAAATGATCTATAATGAGTTAAAAAAGGGATTTAAGTATACCTTCCCTAAGAAACCAGAGGCCTTCCTTTTGGGCATTGTTGACCAGAGGGTGTTAAAGAAGGATCGAACTTTTTTTATGTATGCAACAACAGCAGCAAGAATACTCATCGCAAAACATTGGAAGATCCAAGATTTGCCCACGCTGGAAGAATGGCAGACGCAACTGATAGACTACATGGAGTTGGCTGAAATGACTGGCAGAATTCGAGACCTGGGAGAAGAGACAGTGGAAGAGGACTGGAAAAAAGTTTAAGGACTACTTACAAAAACATTATAAGCTGTATGAATGTTAAGAAAATGCACGATAGGAAACAACATGGCATCAGCAAATTTAGTTGAAAGATACTATGAGAATAAGTGATGTTTAAGAAAAAGATGAAATTTGAAGCAATATTATGTTTAAATTAAGCAGTTAAGTATTTGATAAAAATATTTAAAGTCTGAGACATAATATTTGAGATTTACAAAATAAGAACCGAAACAAGGCAATAAATTGTTGTCTATAACTTTATTATTGAGAACGCAGGAAAGGGAGATGTGAGGAAGTCCAAAAGTTATGGAATTATGATTTATGGATAGTTGTTTTTGTTGTATTTTCCCTACTCTATGTCTATTCTTTTGTTTTCTGTTTTCTTCTGATTGTTATTTCTTGGTGATGGTATTGTATATGTTTGGTGATTTTTTGTTTAAAATTTGCAATAAATATTTTTTTAAAAAAAAGAAGTTAGGCGGTTCTGCTGGAAGTGAAGGGGTAATTGTTATGCTCTCCACTCCCTCTCTCCAGAGGTTCTCCATGAGCAGGAGGATTTCTTGATCATTTAGGATTATGTGGAGAATCTCTACATGAAACCAATGCAAGAGGTTATCTGGAGATGTACACTGAGGTGGTCCCAATATTTGGCTGACACACAGCTCCAGCTCTCCTCATCAAATCTTTTAAAACTTAAATTTTATTGGACATGAAACTGCCTACAGAGGTATAATCCCGAACCACAAAACCTCAAACCACCGGGGTGTACATTTACGAACTCAAAGCTTCGTTGTAAATCATTTCCAGGGCACCCAGGAAAGTGACATATTCCTGGAAGTTCACCACTTGGTCCCTATTGTGGTCCAGATCTTTTATTAATGCCTGTATCTCTGAGTCCTGCAGTTTCGGTCCAATGGTGAGCTCCTTCTGGATCAGCTCCTTCAATTCCTTCTTACTTAGGGTGTTCTTATCGCTATCCTTGCCGGCGTATTTGTGGAAGGTGACAACCAGCAGGCCAATAGCTTGGTCAAGAGATGCTGCCATGGTGAGAGATCAGAAGCGAGATGGTCCAGTACTGAGTGGCAGGAAACGATGGGGAAAATGGTCTCTCATCAAATCTAAGTGAGGCACTTGGTGCTCTGAATCAGTGCCTGGCCACACAAATGGACTGGGTGAACGCCAATAAGCTGAGGTTCAGTCCAGACAGGTGGTTGGTTGCCTGTTCAGCTGAATGGGGGTTGACCTGTCATTGCGGAAGTTGCACTCCTCCTAAAGCATTGGGCTAGTACGCTGTGTGTTTTGGATCCAGGCACGGATGCCTCAGTGGATCAGACCTCCTTCTACCAACTTATATCACCCAATACCATATATGGACAGAGATAGCCGAGCTACAATTATCTACACTCTGCTAACTTCTGTTTGCTTTACTGTGGGACTGTCTTTGAAAATGGTCCAAAACAGGGGTAGCAGAAGTTACAGGTAGGTAGCCGTGTAAGGTGCTTTCAGTAGCACCTAAGAGACCAACTAAGTTTGTTCTTGGTATGAGCTTTCGTGTGCATGCACACTTCTTCAGATACACTGAAACAGAAGTCACCAAACCCTTATATATAGTGAGAGGGTGGGGAGGGGCATTACTCAGAAGGGTGGTGGGAATGGGTGATTGGCTGATAGGTGTAGTAAACCTGTTGACAACTGTTAATGACTGCAATTGGTCTTACAAGGGGTGATATGGCTAAAAATAGCTTTATCATGTATAATGAGATAAGAATCCAATGTCTCTATTCAGACCAGGGCTCTTCGTGGTTTTAAGTTTGGTAGTAAGTTGCAATTCAGCAACTTCTCTTTTCAGTCTATTTCTGAAATTCTTTCGTAATAAGACCGCTACTTTGAGATCTTGTATAGAATGTCCTGGGAGATTGAAGTGTTCTCCTACTGGTTTCTCTCTCTTGTGATTCCTGATGTCAGATTTATGTCCTTTGGTGTAGGGTTTGGCCTGTTTGTAGCAGAAGTTTGCTGTGAGGTACTGGCTGGATCAATCATATCATGCAACTGCTTTGCCATCTGTGCTTTGCAAGGTCAAATTTAAGTCCCGGTATTAACCTTTAAAGTCCTAAACAGTTTGTGGCCAGGTTTTCTGAAGGACTGTTTCCTCTTGGGTATTCCTCCAAATATCCCTGTTAAATAATGTTCATCAGGTGGCTACCTTTTCAGTGTTGGCCCCTTTATTATGGAACCTACTCCCTAGGGCTCATCTAGTGATCATTTCACCAACAGCTGATTCCCAGGCTTTTCCCTTTCAATTATTATTATTGGTAGTATATTTTAGATTTGTTGTATTGATCTCAATCCCTACTGCATTTCTCTGGATTTGTTTTTGTTTTTATCCCGTTCTTGATTTCATTCTGTTTTAGATCTTATGTCAGGCCTAGGCAAACTTGGCCCTCCAGATGTTTTTTGGGACTACAACTCCCATCATCCCTAGCTAACAGGACCAGTGGTCAGGGATGATGGGAGTTGTAGTCCCAAAACATCTGGAGGGTTGAGTTTGCCTATGCCAGTGTTCCCCAACCTTGGGCCTCCAGCTGTTTTTGGACTACAATTCCCATCATCCTTGACCACTGGTCTTGCTAGCGAGGGATGATGGGAGTTGTAGTCCAAAAACAGCTGGAGGCCCAAGGTTGGGGAACACTGGCCTATGCCTATCATATGTGCATGTTGTATCTTCAGGTCTTAATTTTGATGTGTGTGTGTTCCTAAAATATCCAGATTTTTTGGGAAAATGCACGAATTCAGGGGAAATGCAGCTGTGTAGACTTGATATCTCATGCAAGTTCCTCTCAGCTGTTTGGCAGAGGATCAGCAAGTGACACAACCAAATGTCTGGATCAGAAAAGCAATGATCTTGTGACAGGCCTTGTGCCCCAAGAATACAATAAATTGTGTGTTTGTGTATGAATGCAATTTGGGCTGTTCTACATCATTTGCCCAAGCTATATGCTCCACACATACAACTGAGTCTCTGAGGGCATCCTGCATTATGCTCTCTTGTGAGGAAAAGTCATTTTTCATGTGCAGAAACAGACCTTTGGAATCCAGCCATGGATGTTAAAGTTAACAGAAGAGAAAAGTGTGAGGTGAAAGGATCGGGATTAAATTAATAAGCTTTATGTATTTAAGAAGTAGAATTCTTGGTTTTGCTTTGTTTTGAATAGGCGCGTGTGTGTACTGCAAGCACTAGGGAAATATTAAAAAGAAGAAAAAGTCTGGACTTCCCCCTTTTCTTAAAATAGATAAATGGAAGCCTTAAAAGGGAAATGCTTTTCCTGCAGAATGCACTGCAAAGCTGACAGGGGCTTATAAGCCAGGCCTACCCTGCTGCTTGGGGGAGCTTTATAACTGATTGTTTTAAAACCAAAGTGACACCGGAAAGGGTCAAGTAAATAAATATGCATGCCTCACCAGTTCAAAATAATAAAATTCCAATGTGTGCAAGCCTGCTTGTTGAACATATGTTTGAAGCACGGCTAAGCCATCTGGCTCAATGTCAAGCATTTACACCAACTGCAGTCTTACACTACCTGACAGCAGAAAAGCTTTATTCCCTGGGTGTTTGGGCACAAATGGAGAAATATTATTGAAATGATTATCTGCATCAAGACTCAGATTTGGTTTGACATTTAGCTGGCTCTGTTTAATCCAAAGGGTTGTCTGAATGAATAAAGAGAAGGGTTCCTCCAGAAGATGCTGCAAGGGGTGGGGTGGGGGTGGGAGCGGTGGTGAAAAGGGGGGGTGTAGAGAGAGGGAGAGCGCCAAATGATTAATGAGACTGAAGTATGGGTGGACCCAACCCACCTCTGCCCAGACCTCAGTGCCAAGAACTGCATATAAAATTAGTCGGATGCTTTCTGTGCCTTGTCAGGGAGAGTCTCACAGCCACCTCGGGGGCCTCTTTTATTGGGCCTTGAGGAAACAAAGAGAAAGGAAGCCCCGAGTTCTTCAACACATAAAAAGAGCTTATAAATGGGAACAGATATATCGTCCTTACTATATCATAATTCTGCTGTCATTTGCATCACACAGCAAGCTGCAAAGAGACGTAATAACCACCCAGGATTGCTGCAGATCAGAGCTTGGGCTGCCTGGCTCTTTTAAATTCCTAACTGGGCTGAACAGATGCCAATGACGTCTAAATAAGGGTGCACATAAAGGAGAGAGGGGAGAAACTGGGTACAAACTGGTGGGAAATGAATTCCCACAAGTAATTGGAGTTGGACAGATTTGCACCACTCGGCAACACAGCAGTACAAAGCTTACTTGTGGCATTTGCTGGCAGAAGAGGTGGGGACAACAAACATTTTAGATGCCTTGGCCAAGAGATGGGGACAGCCACCATTTTAGATGTCTTTAAAAGAGAATTAGATTGATTCATGGTGGATATGGCTACCAGGCATAACGGCTCTATACAACCTCCTAGGAGTAGAGGCAGTTTATCAGTTTGGGGGAAGCAACAGGAGGAAAGGGCTTTCTCCCTCTTGTAGGGATGGGGGATAAATTCAATTCACGTTGTGTTTAAAGGTTAAGCTCGCCCACTTGCACTTTTTGAAACAATGCGTGAACCAAAGCGCAGCCATCTTTCGAAAGTTGCACTTCTCCAAATTTTGTTGGTTTTTTAAAAAATATTTTTATTACAAATTTTTAACAAAAGAAAATCATCAGACATATAAAACACCATCACCAAAAAGTAACAAACAAAGAAGACATAAGAAAACAGAAACAGAAACATAGGATAAAAAAGATCACAACCGTTCATACATTTGTTTTTTCATGACTATCTGGACTTCCTCACATCTCCCTTTCCTGCGTTCTCCATAAAAAAGTTGTAAACAGCAATTTATTACCTTATTTCAATTCTTATTTTCTGATTCTCATATATTATGCCTCAAATTTTAAGTATTTTTATCAAATGCTTAACTGCTTAATTTAGATATAACATTACTTCAAATTTCATCTTTATCATTCCTCTTATTCTCATATATTTCTCGTCCAAATTACTGATGCCATGTTATTTCCTTTCATGCACTTTCTTAACACTCATACAACTTATAATATTTTTGTAAATAGTCTTTAAACTTTTTCCAGTCCTCTTCCGCCGCCTCTTCTCCCAGGTCTCGGATTCTGCCAGTCATCTCAGCCAACTCCATGTAATCTATCAGTTGCGTCTGCCATTCTTCCAGTGTGGGCAAATCTTGTGTCTTCCAATGTTTTGCGATGAGTATTCTTGCTGCTGTTGTTGCATACATAAAAAAGGTTCTGTCCTTCTCCAAATTTTGCAGTGCAGTTCTCCAGCTGCGTAATATGTTCAAAAATGCATCTATGGGGATAAAGTGTGCATAGAAATGGAGAGAGAGAGAGAGAGAGAGAGAGAGAGAGAGAGAGAGAGAGTTGTTTTAAAAAAATGCATACACAAATTGCATGCCAAATACGTCTATCAAGAGAAATTCACACGAAAATGCTGGTGAATTTTCACGGGGCATTTAAAATAATAACAATAACAATAATCCATACTGACGTGGAAATATAAAGAAATATGGGGAGGGGAACAAAGAAACTGGGTGAAACCAAAATGGTCCGATTCGCCCAGCCGTACCCATTTCTCCTGCTTATGGGCTTCCTATAGGAATCTGCCTGGCCACTATGGGAAAGAAGGATGCCAAAGTAGATAGGCCTTTGGGTCTGGGCCAGGGCTCATCTTATGTTCTTGACATATTGGCTTGTGCTTAGTATTCTACTATGTTTGTATCTATTTTCTTTGAAAGTCTGCAAGTATGAAGCCCCCACCAAGTCCCCATTCTCTCTGCTTTAAGGCATTTTTATTTCTCAAGACTTTTTAATTATCAAATTATTTTCTGCTAACTCTTGCATTTGTCATTATGCTGCTGTGTTTTTATATGTTTAGTCCCATACTGAATTGTGGGCTGTTGTTGTTTTACAAAAAATGTTCATTTTTTAATGAGATAAGGCTCCTGGGGGGATTATTTTAAAGGACAGAGTATATATGTCTAAATAAGTACATGCCAGTTGGACAGAAGCAAGCAGCAGAGTGATCTGTAGTAGTCTCACAGCGTAATTCGTTAGTCAACTCGTTAAAGGACGTCTAAATTTCTGTGTGCACATTTGCTTAAAAATTCAAGCATGGAGATCCCTGAGCACAAGAACATTCACACAGAGTAGCTTTACAAATGCATAGATATGTTACCTCCACTACGGTGAATGGAAATGGAATTATAGCATGAGTAAAGGGAGAACACGTCAGATCCTGGATAAGAAACTGATAGTGCAATCCCAATTCTACATAGAAGGAAGTCCCATTGAACTCCTAAGTACATGTGTATATATAGGATTGCAGCCCAAATGTGCTGTGGAGGTTTGTGGGCAATAGAAACGTGTGTTAGGACAGTATTCATACTTGCTGCCTGAAAAAAGCAGGGTTTTAATACAACAAAGACTACCCAGAAAAGCAAATTTCAGACAACCATTTACAAAGCAAACATATTGGATTAACATGTTTTCCCCCCTCTTTTTTTTTTTTTAAATGGCAACCCTGATTGTTGATTTGGATTTGAAATAAATTTGGTGATTTGGATTTAATATGAATGTTAGACATGATTTCCTCTTCACTCTTACTTTTAATTAACTTTTTAATTGAGATTTAAATGAGTTCTAATGAACACAATTGGTAGCCTAATTGATTTGCTGCCACAGCATAGTGAGTGATCAGTATGCAGCCAGCATTTTAATATACTATTCTTGCATGTCAAACAGTCTACAGGTTAATATTTTGGTAGAGGTTGGCTAAAGTGTGCTAAAAACCATGATTTACTCTTGGATAGCAAGTAAATTTTCGGCATATTCACTGTGATTTTAAAATTCGGCAATTGCGTTATTGGCCTTTTAACACCTGTAGCATGATGCCTCTTTGTCTGGATAAAGACTGTTTTAAACCTGTAAACATGGATGCATGCACACATTTTTAAAAGGGTAGTGTTCACACGCTAAAATGTACAACACATAAAAACTAAAATAATTAGATATTTATAAATATCTAATTGTTTTAATGCTTAAATTATAGCTACCCATTGAATGTTCTCTTTAAAGGAGGGTGATTAAACGAATATCTGGAAAATTGTATTCTTTTATCATGTTAAGAACAATGAACGGGTGAGAAAATATATTATGACATAGTTAAACACAAGGCTATAATTTCTAAACTGCATAAATTACATGTTTTCCCCTATTATGATCCAGACAGACAAAATGAACGTTTTTTGAAAGAAAATGACCAACGCATGATTAATTGCAAAGCTCGCAGATTTTGCAGCTTCAAGAGTAAATCAACTGCTAAGAAGTGCTAACTTGCTAAAATATAAACTAATTTTAGTCTCTGGATATTAAAATATAATCCATCTTCTTCCTCCATTGGGAAAGCTAATTAGAAATTGTGACTGGCACAAGGAGAAGGTGAGAACACTGGGATTAAGTTCACTTGCTTGAAATCTGAACTCAAGAAAATCTGAACTCAAGAAAAACTGGTCATCTCTTTCTACATTTCACTACATACATACATACATACATACATACTATACACATACTCTATCTATCTATCTATCTATCTATCTATCTATCTATCTATCTGCCTATTGTGTGTGTATGTAGAGCCCTGGTGCTAATACGATGCCCAAATCATACAAAAGATACAAAAATCAGTTCATAATTACAACAGTGTTGTTATATACAGAGTGGGAAGGGGTTTCAACAGACAGCATAAAAACTAACATCCTAGGGTCACTGGCCTGAAATCCAGCTCTAGTTGTGCATCACAAACTAACTGCCTTGAATGGGAATGTTGTTCTTCTATCTGCATCAAAAGATTTATCAAGCCAATTCAGTGGAATACATATGAGCATTGTGATGTGGATGCATTGCACATCCAAATGCAGATTGCATTGATATTAGCTATGCACGTGGAAGACAGCTTCCACATAAGTGTTTCTCTTACAAAACCAGGGTAAATTGATTTAAAGGACCACATCTTGATGAATGGCTCCCAGAATTCAACGACCCATTTCACACAAAAAAATTTCTAGTGTCAATTTCTATGGGACTGCTTTTGGCATCACTTTTTGTCATCAGGACATCCACGTCTCAGGCAGAACAGCCCACCCATTTAACCTTCGGTTACCCTCACGTAGATTGCATCAACACATGCTTGGAGCACAACAAAATTTCTCGAATTGATTGTCACTTAGAAGAGTTGGCCATAGAAGCAACCAGAGAGGAGGTGACCCTGGACTCAATCCTATGTAGCACCAAGGAACAGATGAGAGATGTGAAGTGTTGTCAAACTGATTAGAAGCACTGTCCATAATGCTATCAGATTCAACATATATGCAAAAGCCCAGCAGAGTCACAGTTGATGTCAATGGAAAAGAACTTTTTTAAAAAACGAGAAGTCGTTTTAGAAAAGTATAAAGGGAGAGTCAAAAGGATCAATTCTCTCCAAAATTCTTGGAAATTATTTTAAATGACAACAATGGAAGCTCAGCTAGGATGTAGCCCACAGATTAGGAGCCTGAGGTGCTCATTGATCCTGTGGTTTGAACCCTTTTGTAGATTTCTGCCACCATCCTGTGTATAAGCACATGGGTGGGCGGATTGTGGGGAAATGTGCTTGAAGGCCTGCCCTAGCCCAGTCTGACCTTGGGTGTCCTTGGGCCAGTCTCTGTCTCTTAGCCTAACCTACCTCACAGGGTTGTTGTGAAGATAAAATGGAGAGAGGGGAACCATGCATTCCACCACGAGCTCATCGGATGAAAAGGTGGCATGTAAAGGTAACGAAAGGGACACGGGTGGCGCTGTGGGTTAAACCACAGAGCCTAGGACTTGCTGATCAGAAGGTCGGCGGTTCGAATCCCCGTGACAGGGTGAGCTCCCGTTGCTCAGTCCCTGCTCCTGCCAACCTAGCAGTTCTAAAGCACAACAAAGTGCAAGTAGATAAATAAGTACTGCTCTGGCGGGAAGGTAAACGGTGTTTCCGTACGCTGCTCTGGTTCTCCAGAAGTGGCTTAGTCATGCTGGCCACATGACCCGGAAGCTGTATGCCGGCTCCCTCGGCCAACAAAGTGAGATGAGCGCCGCAACCCCAGAGTCGGTCACGACTGGACCTAATGGTCAGGGGTCCCTTTACCTTTACCTTTAAAGGTAACAAAGAAATAAGTAAAGATCAAATAACTGTCCATCAACAGTTATTTGTTTTATTTTTATTTATTCGATTTATATATCGACTTTCATCAAAAGATATTCAGCGCAGTGCACAAGATAAAAATACAAGATAGAAGCACAAATATATAATTATAACAGAACCAACAAAACAACCCCCCCCTACCACAAACACATTTAAAAGGCTGTATAATATTAATCAGCCAACAACCTGGTTCAAGATTGATGTTTTTGCCTGGTGCCTAAAAATTTATGAGGAAGTTAGCACTTGGGAAGCAAATGCAGCAGGCACACAGACCACCTACTGACAGTCTTCCCCACGATGGTCAGCAGTGATGTATATTTTATTTAAATGACAGAAAATATTCCTGTGCTTCTAAGCTACATGCATAGACAGTGTTGTGCAAAGTTGTGTCCTCTACTGTCCTCTTTTTTGGGGCGATGTGTGAATGAGTTAGCCTACCAAGAGAATGCCAGCCTGGTGGATGAGCTCCCTCACTGAGGGAGACAGTGCTCCTGAAGGTAGGAGTCTATCAATTGATGAAGATGATCATCCAAATGTCATAGACCAAATGGAGCAAACAGCACGCAGACCTAGTGGTGGGAGGAAAAAATCCTTAAATAAGAGACACAGGGGAACGATTAATGGACTTCAATGTCTGTACACTAATGCGCAAAGCATGGGAAATAAACAAGATGAACTTGAGCTCTTGGTACAGCAAACTAAATATGACATAATAGGCATCACTGAAACCTGGTGGGATAAGTCCCACGATTGGAATGTAATAATGGAGGGATACAATCTATTTCAGAGAAACAGGTCAGACAAGAAAGGAGGAGGAGTGGCGTTATATGTCAGGGATGTGTATACCTGTGAAGAGATCCAAGATTTAGAACCTCAAAGCCAAAGTGAGAGCATTTGGGTCAAAATTAAGGGAGAGAAGAATAACAGAGACCTCATTGTGGGAGTTTACTATAGATCCCCAAGCCAAACGGAGGACATAGATGATGCCTCCCTAGAACAGATGGCCAAGCATGCAAAAGGAAGGGAGATAGTAGTAATGGGGGACTTCAATTACCTGGATATTTGTTGGATGTCAAACTCAGCCAAGAGCATAAGGTCAAACAGATTCCTCACTGGCCTTGCAGACAACTTCATTGTCCAGAAAGTGGAAGAAGCAAACAAGAGGAACAGCCATTTTAGATCTGGCCCTAACCAATGTTGATGACCTGGTTAGTGGGGTAGAAGTGGAAGGATCATTAGGTGCGAGTGATCATGCTCTTCTGAAGTTTACTATACAGCGGAAAGGAGCAGCCAAGCATACTAGGACTCAATTTCTTGACTTTAAGAAAGCCGACTTCATAAAACTTAGGGAAGTGCTGGGTGAGATCCCATGGACAGTAATACTAAAAGGAAAGGGAGTTCATGATGGCTGGGAGTTTGTTAAGAGGGAGATAGTAAAAGCACAACTTCAGGCAATACCAATGAGACGGAAACATGGAAGGTGCCTAAAGAAGCCAGGGTGGCTATCTAAAGAACTTTTAACTGAGTTAAGATTAAAAAAGGATGTGTACAAAAAATGGAAAAGGTGGGAAACCACCAAAGAGGAATTCAAACAAATAGCCAGCACATGTAGACACAAAGTCAGAAAAGCTAAAGCACAGAATGAACTCAGGCTTGCTAGAGAGGTTAAAAGCAACAAAAAAGGCTTTTATGGGTATGTCCGTAGCAAAAGGAAGAACAAAGAAACAGTGGGGTCACTCAGAGGAGAAGATAGTGAAATGCAAACAGGGGACACAGAAAGGGCTGAACTCCTCAATGCCTTCTTTGCCTCAGTCTTCTCCGATAAAGAAAACAATGCCCGACCTGAAGAATTTGGAGCAAATGATTCAGCAGAGGAAACACAGCCCAGAATAACTAAGGAGATAGTACAAGAATACTTGGCTAGTTTAGATGTATTCAAGTCTCCAGGGCCAGATGAACTGCATCCAAGAGTATTAAAAGAACTGGCAGATGTGATCTCAGAACCACTGGCAGTCATCTTTGAGAATTCCTGGAGAACAGGCGAAGTCCCGGCAGACTGGAGGAGGGCAAATGTTGTCCCTATTTTCACAAAGGGGGAAAGAGAGGACCCAAATAATTATCGCCCAGTCAGTCTGACATCAATACCAGGGAAGATTCTGGAGCAGATCATTAAGCAAACAGTCTGTGAGCACCTAGAAAGGAATGCTGTGATCACCAATAGTCAGCATGGATTTCTGAAAAATAAGTCATGTCAGACTAACCTGATCTTGTTTTTTGACAGAATTACAAGCCTGGTAGATGAAGGGAACGCAGTGGATGTAGCCTACAAGGCATTTGACAAGGTGCCCCATGATATTCTTGTAAAGAAGCTGGTAAAATGCGGTCTTGACTATGCTACCACTCAGTGGATTTGTAACTGGCTGACTGACCGAACCCAAAGGGTGCTCATCAATGGTTCCTCTTCATCCTGGAGAAGAGTGACTAGTGGGGTGCCACAGGGTTCTGTCTTGGGCCCGGTCTTATTCAACATCTTTATCAATGACTTGGATGATGGACTCAAGGGCATCCTGAACAAATTTGCAGATGACACCAAACTGGGAGGGGTGGCTAACACCCCAGAGGACAGGATCACACTTCAAAATGACCTTGACAGATTAGAGAACTGGGCCAAAACAAACAAGATGAACTTTAACAGGGAGAAATGTAAAGTATTGCACTTGGGCCAAAAAAATGAGAGGCACAAATACAAGATGGGGGACACCTGGCTTGAGAGCAGTACATGTGAAAAGGATCTAGGAGTCTTGGTTGACCACAAACTTGATATGAGCCAACAGTGTGACGCGGCAGCTAAAAAAGCCAATGCAATTCTGGGCTGCATCAATAGGAGTATAGCATCTAGATCAAGAAAAGTAATAGTGCCACTGTATTCTGCTCTGGTCAGACCTCACCTGGAGTACTGTGTCCAGTTCTGGGCACCACAATTCAAGAAGGACACTGACAAACTGGAACGTGTCCAGAGGAGGGCAACCAAAATGGTCAAAGGCCTGGAAACGATGCCTTATGAGGAACGGCTAAGGGAGCTGGGCATGTTTAGCCTGGAGAAGAGGAGGTTAAGGGGTGATATGATAGCCATGTTCAAATATATAAAAGGATGTCATATAGAGGAGGGAGAAAGGTTGTTTTCTGCTGCTCCAGTGAAGCGGACACGGAGCAATGGATCCAAACTACAAGAAAGAAGATTCCACCTAAACATTAGGAAGAACTTCCTGACAGTAAGAGCTGTTCGACAGTGGAATTTGCTTCCAAGGAGTGTGGTGGAGTCTCCTACTTTGGAGGTCTTTAAGCAGAGGCTTGACAACCATCTGTCAGGAGTGCTCTGATGGTGTTTCCTGCTTGGCAGGGGGTTGGACTCGATGGCCCTTGTGGTCTCTTCCAACTCTATGATTCTATGATATGGTTTTAAAAAAACCTAAGAAGTTTTGCCCAAAGGATAACAAAATCTGGCAAAGCAAATGTCAGTTTAGGAGCATATTGCTAGAACATTAAAGCTCAACAATAAAAAAACTTAAATATTATCTTAAATATGGTCCCAAATACTGTGTTTCCAATAGCTGATGAAATGAAAGCTGCGATAAAAGGAGGAAATGGAGCTTTCAGAGGTGCTGAATGATTTGTGTTTGTATGGCTGTCCTCACTGAGAAAGATGCAGGAGAGATATCCACGCCTGAACCAACTTTTCAAAGGAGCAAGTGTGAAGAACTCAGTCAAGTGGAGGTGACATGAGAAGAAGTTCTAGGATGAAAAGCATCATTAAACTCTAAAATGATCAAGCATGAGGAGCCTTACTCAAGAAGAATCAGCACAGCTTTGACAAAGGAAAGCTCTGTTTCACTAACCTTCTTTGAGAGTGTCAACAAGGATGTCAACAACGGACAGGGGTGTTCTGGTAGAAACTGTATACTTGGACTTTCAAAAAGCTTGTGTCTTTCACCTAAGACACTTGAGTAAGCTTCGCAGGAGCGGGCAACAAAATGGCAACTACTGTTCAGCATAAATAAATGTAACATGATACACATTTGAGCAAAAAACCCCCACCCTTAAGTTCAAAACTATACTGATGGCATCAGAGCTGGTCAGAATCAGACCAAGGGTCCATTTAGCCTAGTAGTGTCTGCTCAGTTGCAGTAGTAATATTTTATAGCACTGCTGCCTGAGGGTCAAAGTTCACATAACGTGGTATATCTTCTTACTATATTTTAATTAAAAGCAGTGCAGAGGAATTCTTCAAATTTGATCACTCATGACTCTCAGGTAAGGGAGCTGTAGCCCTCTCAATTCTGACTTCCCTGACTCCCTGAAGCTGCTACAGCACCTCCTCTGTAGCTAATAGCAGTGGCAACGGGGAGGGAAGTTGGAGAATTGGTTTGAGGTGGGGATTAAACATTCCTCTCCCAGTTCTGTTGCACTGATCCAGACAGGGGCCCTGTGGATGCTTTTAGTGAAAGTAACTGTCAGGGAACTGCCATCAGAGGGACAGGTGGTGGAAGGGCTCACGAAGGTTGGGAGAGACCCAGCAGCGGAAGCAGGAACCAGCAGGGGGAGAGGTGGGTCTCTGAGGGAAAGCGAGCAAGAGGGAGGGCTCAGGGACACGTCCAGCGAGAACAGTGGGGAGGTTTCTGGACCTCCCATAGGGAGACCCACTCCTCGCCGGAAACTGTCACGCCGTGAGTCCAGAAGACGTGTTTCCGTTAAGGAGCTTTTATGTTGGAAGCGATTCCGAAAGCAGCCACTGTCGGAATCTGCGAGTGACTAGAGGAGCCATGTCTGAGGGGCTCTGTCACAGACAGAGGTTTGTGGACTTGAGCAAACTCTGAGGGACTACGATTTTACGCACAAGCAGCTCATCATCCCATCACAGTAACAAATGCATAAAGTGCAATTTCACCATCAGATCCCCTTTTTAGCTAGATGCCTGGGGGACTGAATCAAAGACCATCTTGAACAATAACAACAGAAGACTGAAATTTTTGTTAATATGATTGTAAGTGACAGGGACGTGGGTGGCGCTGTGGTCTAAACCACAGAGCCTAGGGCTTGCCGATAGGAAGGTTGGCGGTTCGAATCCCCGCGGCGGGGTGAGCTCCCGTTGCTCGGTCCCTGCTCCTGCCAATCTAGCAGTTCAAAAGCATGTCAAAGTGCAAGTAGATAAATAGGTACCACTCCGGCTGGAAGATAAACGGCATTTCTGTGCGCTGTTCTGGTTTCACCAGAAGTGGCTTAGTCATGCTTCTGTCTGCGGACAAACGTCGGCTCTCTCGGCAAGTAAAGCGAGATGAGCGCTGCAACCCCAGAGTCGTCCGCGACTGGACCTAACGGTCAGGGGTCCTATACCTTTTTCCTTTTTAAGTGACAGTATCATATAAGTAATTCTGTCCAGATTCGAAAGATTCTCCCCAATGGAATTGATGTTAGATGGGCCATTGATTTTAACAGAACCCATGTTGGACTTGTATCTAATCCCTTCTTCCAGCCCCAGTGCTAAAAATGAAAGAGCACCCTT
This sequence comes from Podarcis bocagei, assembly GCF_964188305.1. Classification (NCBI taxonomy): domain Eukaryota; kingdom Metazoa; phylum Chordata; class Lepidosauria; order Squamata; family Lacertidae; genus Podarcis; species Podarcis bocagei. The sequence continues at coordinate 108,870,090 of NC_138125.1, forward strand.
TTACTATTAAAATTTACTACTAGTATTATTTATTACTACTAAATTTCATTTCCTAGCTAAAAAGTGAATGCCAATCAAATCTCTTCCCAACTGAAAAAAAATAGCAGTATTTAGAGATGACATCTTGGTTCAAAGTGAACACTAAAGCCTTTTCTAGAAGTTAAGAGTTGGATCCGCTTGCAAGTAAATGTCTTCAAGACTTGGGGCAATGGGGTCACCACGTTCCTAGAATGTTGCAATGAACAGAACGGTGCCAAATTGGAATTTTGCTCCGATCTTTATGAAGAAAAAAGTATACCCCCTTTACTTTTTCAAGAGCAAGAAAAGCCTTTCAATTAACTGTATTCATCACACGAACAAAGTACAAAGTATATAAAAAAGGAGTCACAGAACCCTTGAGGATCCCTAAATACACTTACGGTAGATCCAAGAGAAGTATCACTATTGTGGGTCTTTGAAGTGTGCTTTGCCTCTCAGGCTTTTCTCACTCCTTTGCCAGTGAATGGGCTTCGCCTTGCTGGCCCTGGGCAAGGTAGGGCCTAGCAGTGTAGGGGCAAACATCACTGTTTATTAGGGTTTTCAAATCCTTGATAGGATTGGGAAAGGGTGTACAATTTAATGCAGATTTTAGCCAAATGCATTCACGTGGCACTGTCATTGTAATCATCAGACACCCACCCACCCCTGGCTTACATTTCATGTTATCCTAGAACAATATATTAGGAATTTCAGTGAAAGGGAAAATGGTCATTCTGCCTTTTTCATTTCTTCTCTTCAAAGAGCACTGTTTGCAATATAAAACACCAGGTTGAAGTTCACAATTTGTTTAAATTTGTTCCACTTATCTTTCTTTATACACTATTTACGCAAGGTTAAGAGAATGTGACTTTCTAGCTTAAAACATTGTTAACGTGCGCTTGATCATTAGAAATATAAATGACACTTAAAGCTTCATCGGTATAACCGGATTTAAATATAAACCAAGTATGCATTATACAAAGAACTGTCATGATTTTGTCACAGTAGCCCCCTATCAAACCTGTCTTCTCTACCCCAGTGCAAAGAATAGCTGGTTTTTTGTTTCAGGCTGATGAACATTTTCTGTGAAGCCTTTGGCATACATAACCTCTTAGCTCCCTGCACCTCACTGTAACTAAGGATGCAATCTTGAATACTCCAGTTAAATAATAAGTCCTACTTAACTGTGACGCAGTTCTGAGTAAAAATGTTTAAGCCATGTGCTGTAAGCCAAAGCTCCTGTAACAACAATGAATACATATTCTTCTTCTGTTGATCCCTGCTTCCTATGTTGTCACTCTCATGTTGAATGCCTCACTGTAAGCTCCTCAGGGCAGGGACTTCTCTTCTTGTGCTTTGTAAAGCGCCATGCACATTGTAGGTACTATGTAAATACCCTAATAGTTTTTCATAACTCTTACCAGTGATGTAACAATGATCTAACAAAACCAAAGAATCTGGTAAGTCAAACATAGTTTATCACCAGTCTGGCTGCCCATGTCCAGCTTTTGCTGGTCAGGTGGGAATAAATACACATTTTAGAAGGTACCAAGTTGTGCAGAATACTCAATATTTGAAGGCAGGTTGAGGAACCTCAGCCACAAATCCTTATCCTGACCTGACCAAACTCTACCTCGTCGAATTTTTGTGCATGTGCAATATCAATTCCGGCTTGGGAACATGGTGAGTAACATGACATTGTATTCCAACCCCTGTACATTACAGTCATGCAGCGACTGGCTATTTTCACAAGTGCTTTGATTGCTACAGTCAAGTGACGTCGAGGCAGTGCAGGCAGAGGCAGCAGCTGAGGTGCAAGCAGAAGAACAGGAGATGCAGATCAAAGCATTTTTAAATGACTGGTCCCTTTGGCAAAGAGCAATGAAAGGGTTACAGTAAAATCATTCCACGCATGGGCACTGCAGATGGGAAAGTTAAGGGTTACAGAAAGCAGCACCTGAGGATGTGCAAAAAATGTTGCTTTTTAGCAATGCAAGACTTGCACAGCTGCAAAAAAAAACCAAAAAACCAAACAACAACCCTAAATTAAATTGTGAAAATATTAAAGATTCACTGGATCAAAGTTAGGGTTTGTTATACGTTAGAGAACTACAAAACTATTTGATCTAACTTATGAACAGGCTAATTTTGAGTTGGGGTGTCATTACTAACTTTGAGAAGTTCTGCCGTCTTCCCAAGCAGGCTATGGTGCATTGCGCACTTCAGAATGTAGAGGTACGTGACTCACTCAAATGCTGCCTGAGTTAGTTTATGCTTGGTCAACTAGGCTTCCCTGAAATCTGAGTCTGTCTCCAAGTTCAGTACCTAATGTTTTCGATCGGATAGGGCAGGAAGTCAGAGCAGAGCCCTCTGGGCTGAGAGATTTACCTGCGTTCCCTACCTCCCTATACAGCAGTGCCAAATAATAAATGTTATCATACCTGGGGATCCAGTCAGGTTGGTATTCCAAGACTAAATCATTGCAGCGATGGTGAGGGTGATTAAAATTAAATCCCCACTCAGCTATGCCCAGCAGTCCACACTTAAACTGAAATGTGCTTAAGGCATGGGGTTTTAAAATGCATGAAAGTGCTTTCCTTCCCAAACTGGACTTCCCATCTCTCCTCAACATAGACGTTTAACTGAGTATATCAGCTTGTCTGTTCCCTTATGCCTGTTCCTCTCCTCTCCTAACTCCTAGAATACCTGTACTGAAAAGTGTCTTACACTGACAGGATGGGGAACCGGAAGCTTGGGTGAATAGTTTAAGATCTTACTGTGATTCATCTGGAAATGGTTCAATTTGGTTGTGTACGTTTTGATGCATTTTATTTAATGTTTTGTTACATTTGTAATGATGTAAATCTTTTCATGTTGCAAGCTGCCTTGAGCATGGTTTGAACCATGGAAAGATGGCACACAAATATGATGATGGTGATGATGATGATGATGATGAAGAAGAAGACGAAGAAGAAGATGAAGAAGAAGAAGCAACAGTGTCAACAGGCTCATCAACTCATTTTAGCATTGGGGGGCTGGCTAGTTAAATTCATCACCATCAAACCTTTTATTGGCATCACATACAAACATCAAAAACAAATCAAGGGGAGATCCCAAGATGGCGTCACTAGAGGAAGCATCAGTTTGAGCTCCGTGTCAGTTGTGCGGTTTTTATTAGTTTTTATTAGTATTATCAGCTTTTTATTAGCTTTTACCAGTTCTAGTATTTTTTCACTCGGTATCTTTTCTTAATTATTATAATCACAAAAGTTTAAGCTAAAAGTTTTAGAGAAAGCCCTGGAAAGTCTCGGAGAAAGCCTTAATTAGCTCCAGCTTGACTCAAACTACCAACTACTTATCAGCAGGAGAAGAGATCAAATGCCCTAATCTTGGAAGGACACCGAGTTTCCTGATTTACAGCTAGTTAAATTGTGTCAGGATGTGGCCACCTCTGTGCGCATCAGATGGGAGAGGCCCAACCCACCCCTCTTCCCCATAGGCCTCCAGAAGTGAGTGCTGGCCATGGCTTTGGGTAATTTGCAGTAGATTGACAAGGATTTCTGACTCCTGAATGCAAGGTTCAGTGGGAGGTTGGCCACAGATGCCTGACCTGATTTTTACTTACCCGTTTCAACTCTGCAGTTGGGCTTATTTGATGTTTGTCACATGGTTGCCACTCCTCCATCATTCCTGGCTTTCATTTTGCATTGGTAACGCCTGGAATTCCAAATGCACCAATGTATGTAATGAATTCCATTGTGCCTTGTGCTCATTGGAGGAAAGACATGGTATAAGTGAAATGAAATACCGTACCTTGATAAATTCTGGTACATCTGGTGCACTCCCTACACAAGCTTCCCTGCTCCTTGCCAATTCCCCCTTTTCCTCTTGTGTTAGTAACATGGTGGGAACTACATGTGGTGGAAAGGACTGGAAGAACTGATGTCAGAGATCCGGAAATGGCCTCTAACTTATTTTATTTCAGCTTACATTTCTGTCATAAAGAAATGAGTGGAGGTGTTTAAACTTATATTCAAAGAGGATTTGTCCATTTTGCCAGTGTAATGTTTTTGAGTGTGCAAATGTAGTATCTTTTCAAATAAGCTCTGTTAAATTGTTATGTTTTGTTGTTGTTTAGTCGTTTAGTCGTGTCCGACTCTTCGTGACCCCATGGACCAGAGCACGCCAGGCACTTCTGTCCTCCACTGCCTGCCGCAGTTTGATCAAACTCATGCTGGTAGCTTCAAGAACACCATCCAACCATCTCATTCTCTGTCGTCCCCTTCTCCTTGTGCCCTCCATCTTTCCCACAAGGAGAAGGGGACGACAGAGAATGAGATGGTTGGATGGTGTTCTTGTTATGTTTTACAATACAGCATAAAAGATAATAGACTACCTGAAGAGGAAGAGGAAATGGGAAGTTAGGAAGATTATTATTATTATTATTATTATTATTATTATTATTATTATTATTTTATGCCACCCATCTGACTGGGTTCCCCCAGCCACTCTGTGTGTTTTCCAACAAACTGAAACATAATACAACATCAAGCATTAAAAACTTCCCTGAACATCTTCAGATGTCTTCTGAAAGTCAGATAGCCTACTACTGTACTGTCAAGCAGGAGTTCTTTCCAGCCCTGCCTGGAGATATCAGGATTTGATCCTGGGACCTTTTGCACACGAAGAAGGTGCTTTCCCACAGAGCTACAGCCCTTTCCCTTAGTTTGAGGATCCTTTCCCATTCCAGACCTGTCACTCCCACCCCTTTCCTCCAAATCCTCCTGCATTTTTCTGTACCTTTACCTTTTCTGTACGCATTGGTGGCAAAACAAACCTTTCAAGACGTTCCGTAGCAAGAAAATGGAACCTTTTTGTTTTTTGTTCTAATCAGGATCTCCCACTAAAGATGCAAAGATGCGGGTAAGGCCTAGCTAATTGCTGAAAAGTAACAATATGGTTTCTACTGCTTTTCAGTATCTAATACACTTTTAGGAAGGAATGGTAATCAAGGGCTTAGGAAGCACAGTTGGGACCAGATCTGGTGTGTTTAAATGCATAATTACTGTAATGCTTCATTAAAAATGGCTTTTAAAAAATCATTGCAGACTAAGGTGATTTGCATAGTTACTTAGAGGCACCTGACTTTCTCCAACCATCCCATATTGCCGCCTGAAGCATTGAGCTGGATGCTGTTCCCCTCTCTCTCCTTTGCTACAACTTTCTCTCACCCGGTCACCAGCCCCACTTTTCCTTTGCTGCCCAGAAGCCACCTTTGTGGCCTACCACAACCCTTCTTCTAATCTCAGTATCTTCCTCCTGTGAAATACAAGCTCATATTCTCTCTTCATAGAAGAATCATAGAATTATAGAGTTGGAAGGGTCCCCAAGGGTCATCTAGTCCAACCCCCTGGCAATGCAGGAATCTCAACGCAAGCATCCATGACAGATGGCCATCCAACCTCTGCTTTAAAGCTTTCAAGGAAGGAGAGCCCACCGCCCTCAGAGGGAATCCATTCCGCTGTTAATCAGCTCTTACCATCAGAAAATTCTTCCTAATGTTTAGTCAGAATCTTCTTCCTTGTAACTTGAAACCTTTGGTTTGGGTCCCAGACTCTGGAGTAGGAGAAAACAAGCTTGCTCCATCTTCTGTGTGACAGCTCTTTAGATATTTGATGATGGCTATCATATCTCCTCTCAATCTTCTCTTCATCATGCTAAACATATCCAACTCCCCCAACCATTCCTCATAAGGCTGGTTTCCAGACCTTTGGTTGCCTTCCTCTGCGCATTCCAGCTTGTCAATATCCTTCTTAAATTGTGGCACCCAGAACGTGACACAGTTTTCCAGGTGTAGTCTGACCAAGGCAGAGCAGAGCAGTACAATGACTTCCCTCCATCTGAACACTATAGTTCTGTTGATGCAGCCTAGAATAGCATTCACTTTTTTTTACTGCTGCATCACACTGTTGACTCGTGTTAAGCTTGTGGTCTACTAAGACTCCTAGATACTTTTCACATGTACTACTGGCAAGTCAGGCATGCCGCATATTTGTCCCTCCTGAAATTCATTTCCTTCGTTTTGGCCCTGCTCTCCAATCTGTTAAGGTCATCTTGAATCCTGATTTTGTCTTTTGTGGCATTAGCTACCCCTTCCAGTTTGGTGTCATCTGCAAATTGGATGAACATCCCCTCAATTCCTTCATCCAAGTCATTTATGAAGATGTTGAACAACAACAGGCCCAAGACAATCCTGCAACACCCCACTTTGCTAGTTTTTTTTCAGGATGACAAGGAACCATTAGTAAGCACTCTTTGGATTCAATCAGATAACCAGCTACAAAGCCACCTAACAGTTACCTCATCCAGGCCACATTTTACCAGCTTCTCTACAAGAATATTATGGGAGAATTTGTCAAAAGCCTTACTGAAATGAAGATATACCACATCCATAACATTCTCCTGATTCTTCCCACATTTCCCCACTCATGTGCTGTTTCGCTGTATCCAATAAGTTTGGGGGAGGGTTTGGGGATTTACAGAACAAAGGGGAAACAGAGCTGGCCCAAGACATTTTGCTGCTTGAGGCAAAAAAGCAAATGCCGTTCTCCCTTGACCTTGAGTCACAGCGCCTAACATCCAAGACCAGCCAAGCTATTTCCTCCCCGCCCCCCACTTAGTCATAGCTTTAATGATAAGATTAAAGGTCCAAGTGTTTGAACCAAGTATTTCACAGCTGAGGCTGAAAATCCCAGAACCATCTTTCCCGATCCCTGGCAAAACAAATTAAATAGCTATTTAAAAAAAACATGGCTGCCTTTTCCTGAAACCCCAACTGAACTGCTTGAGGCAGCTGCCTCATTTTGCCTAATGAAAGGGCCGGCACAGAGGGAGAGCACGATCCTCAAAAAAGAGCATTTTGTCCTAGAGTTGTGTCACTTCTGTAGGAGAAAATAAAGTGAGAGTGAAGGAAAGGAAAGGAAAGGAAATTGAGTAGAGACCCCACCCCTACCCAATCTCCAAAGTCTGACTACAGAAGAAGTAAGGTTTGGCGAGATTTAGATGGGGGTGGAATATGGGAAGTTATTCTGCTCCAATGGAGTAATGGAACGAGAGGTGGATCCCATTTCCCCCCAGATAAATTCATAAACAAGCTCTGCTTCAGCCACTGACAAGAAGCTGAAGCAAGTCAAAAATGGGGGGGGGTGGAGGATGAAAAGGGGGCACACCCATATCCCATTTTTACATTGTTAGAGATAAAAAAATCAAATCAGCTGGGATGTGAGAGTGTAGGCAAGTCAATGGTGTGAGGGTAAAAGAAAGAGAGGAAAGGAATGTGAGCCAAGCACTCAGAGCCCTGATTTTTCCCCCTTCTACGCCATCAGGGAGATAAATTGATGCCATGGTATTTATTTCAGATGTCCTTGATGTTATGAGCGTTCCTGTGTGGGGGTTTCCCCCCTGCTCTCGTATCTCTTTAAAAAGATCCTCAGTTACTATGTACATGATATCATCTGCCAGGGTCTTTGAAACCTCTGCTTTGCATTAAAGACAAAGAATTCCGTCTCAATTAACACTCTTGGAGAGTTTCCTGGCACAGGAACATAATTAACTCTTTGCTGGCCTGGCTAATTTCTGCGTTTTTAAAAAAGTAGTCCGATAATAACAAAATTGGAGCACTCAATCCACAGGGTAGCCATTAAGCCCACTCCGTTATTGTGCAGCCTGCATTCAGACCACAATTACCGTCAGAGAATTGCCCGGGAAGCGGCTCCTTGTACGCAAACAAGAATACCATTCATTAAAGACCTCCTCTTCAATAAAATACAATCTATACTTTTTTTAATGAATATTTGAGAAAGAGAAATATAATTTTGGCTTCAGGAACCTGCAATATGATTATTATTCTTTTAATAACATAGCCATCGCGCGCGCGCGCCCCCCCATACATTTGCAGACAGATGTTAGAGAAGGGAGCAGCAGAAATGAGATGGATGGTTGGAGAGCCAAGGCTTGTGGAGGGAGGGAGGGGGGGAGAGAAAAGCAGAGATGATGGCAAATGAAGTCAGAGTTAAATAAGGTTTCCCCAGTTTTGCATTTTAAAAGGAAGCCCCCCCCCCCTTTAAAATAACCCTGTGAGTTTTAAGGGTATTCCTATTCCAGTAGATTCTATTTAAGCCGGACTAGTTAAACATTGGAACAGGGAATGCTAAAAACACTGCCATATCGGCCTTAAAACACACTACTTTTAAATCCATGGGTCTTTTATCCACTGCAGAGATGCATTTCGAATCAGGGTACAATGCAGCAGAGTATCTAGCAATGTTCCAAGTGGTACACTTTACTTCTGTCTATTTCTATATATTGTTTTCATCTTTTTAAAAAGACAATATAGCTGGTTATTGTTTTAACCCTTTTGCAAGAAGTGGGGGGGGGGAATTAAGTAACCCCCTAACCCACCTGGTTTTAAAAAAATAAAAATAGAAATCGATACTATTTTCTGTGAACTCTGAACATCGCCTCAAGGCTTGGAGGTCAAAGTTAAAAATGTGATAGTGTATATATCTCGTTTTCAGCACATATCTGTAGCAGATATATTCGTTCAATACGACATGGGCTTATATTTATGGCCCTGTGGGTAACACTGAAAATTGCAATTCTGGTAAACATGGTGTGGCTGTATCACCACCTCCATCCCAGTCCCATCTAGTCATATAGAAGTCAGCAGTTTTCTTTTGATAAATTGTGATGCATGTATAGTACAGATGATGATACAGTCTTTGGGCTCTGCAGGCTTTCTGCTTACTTTTAAGGAATACAGTGACAGGGGCTCTGTCCCTCGCAACACACTCTGATGGCTCCAAAGCAAGACTTCTAAGATCTACCTCCTAACCTTCTTCTTGGCAGGTCACACTGATGGTGATGGAGAGACAGATGGCTTCGTTAACACTGAAAATGAAGGTGACAAGAAGTGTGATCAGCACCAATATTTGGCTACAGTTATGATACACCCCCATTCCACCCCCCACTGTTCAGTTTCTTATGCAAAATGCAGTCTACAGGTCTGATGAAGGAAGGGGAAAGAGTGGAGAGTCTAACTGTTAGATTAATACAGTTCATAAATTCTCACAAAACCTGGAGCCCCATTAGGGTCAGATTGCAACTGGCAAGCCACATGTTGAATATTATTCAGTAGAGAAATGCCGTAAGTGCCACCTGTTACTTGTGCAGCCAGATGTAGTGGTTTCTGCTGCATAAAGAGCTGATGAGTTGCCCTGTACTGTTATCAGATAAGGCTCTTGCTTATAAGGTGGGATTGCAAAGGAACAGAGCAGGAAATTTTTCAGTGGGAAAGAGGCACAAGAATAACTGGGCAACAGTGTTTAATTCTTAGTTTTGCATCTCAGACAAAGTTGTTTTATTTTTACTTTAAAAATAGTTCTATGCCTCCTTCTGTTTGGAGGATTTCAAGGCAGTTTACAGCAAGACTATAAAACAACCACAAAAAACAACATTAAAATATCAGTACAGTGCTTTTTTGCTTTTTTTAAAAAAAATGTTTAGGGGTAATTTCATTTTGACTCAAGAAAATCATCATTTTATAGTTCAAATCCAGAAAAATAAAGACAGTAAATGGACAAAAGTACAAAGAACATGCATTACTCATATTGAAATACTGCCCCTCAATGAGGCCAAAATGTCATCTGTAAAACTCCACACATTCACATTCCACACTGCTTCACACATTAAACGCTCGCTTCCGTCTGAGACTCAAGAAACACTGGGAAAGGAAAGGGGTAGCAACGGAACTGACGATTCACCATGCTAGAGAAGAAACTAAAAAAATTAAAATTTTTAGTTTCTTCTCCCCTTAGATTCACAAAATGTTTAGGGGTATGCGTACCCCTGCGTCCCCCCAGAAAAAAAGCACTGTATCAGTATAATAACAACCAGAGTAGTCAATGGAAACAATCGACATGTTGTCAATGTTGAGAAAGTGCTCGGGCAAACAAATCCTTTTAACATATACTGGAAACCTACTATAGTTGGATCTCACCTCACCTCATTAGGGAGACTATTCCACATGGTAGGAGCCACCACAAAGAAGCCACTGCCCCCTTCTTGGTTGCTATGAGACAGATTATTGCACTCTGTGCCACAACCAGGAGGGTCTCGTCTGAATATCTTAGTGAACAGGCTGGTCTGGTTGGAAGAAGGTGTTCCCACAAGTAGCCCAGTCATAAGTTGTTTACAGCTTTGTAAGTCAATATTAAAAATTTCGGTCAGTAGCTAATTGCCAGCCAGTGCAGTTCCTTTAACAAGGATGTCAACAAGGTAAATTGCTCCAGTCAGGAACCTCATCGCGTTTTGCATCAGCTGCAGCTTCTGAACCAGCCTTAAGGGCAGCCCCACGAAGAACACAATACAGTAATCCATGCTGAGTGCAAATTATTTAGAGAAATAATAATGCTTCGTAAATTAAGTAGGGGAGGGATTATGAAATAAGAATAATAACACAATAATAATGTTATTAATTTTACTTCTGCCATTTTTCTCTTTGCACCATCTGGCTCTTATTAATATGCATCCTTCTTCCCATCCCAACATCTTTTGCCCTGCAGGCAACAGCAACAGAGAAAGGGTTCTGACACACTACCAAACCCCATCCATCCTGATGCACAGAAAACAAAAGTCTGAGCTGTATAATCGAGCTGGTTTTGCAACCTGCCTTCCTTCACGGCAGACAGTGCAAATTCTCAAACCTGCGTTAGGCCACGATTTGGCCAAACTTTGCAAAGACTAGCCTCCGCGTGCACTTTAAATTTACAAGGAACATCATCGTTTAAAAGAAAAGCGGGTGTGTTATTATTTTCTAACTGTGCCGAAATGATTTGCTAACTGAGCATGGCTGGAAGCGGATGCAGCCTGAGGTTCCTGCGACCATTTTCAACATGCAAGCCTTTCCCTCACCTGCCTTCTGCTTTCAGGAAGAAAAATCTTCCCGAGCCAGCAATCCCTGCTTATGTGTGCCACTCATGCATGGAGTGAAATGTGTTAACCTTTAAACAATTTAGAAGTTGGTGCAGTTAATAGGCAGGACAGATAGTTACAAAGTCCTGATTAACTACAGAATACAGAGACATGTGAAAACTTGTACATAGCAAAAGAAAGAGACAGCAGCTATTACTTACCAGCCCGACACACACAGGTATGGCTCTTGCTGGAGTGGGATTCAGAACAGCAACATTGCCCTCTTTTGGCAAATCAGGGCACCATGTGTTTACTCCTTCCAGGAATTCAGGGGGCCTTTTCCCCTCGCAAGCAGGCTGGTGCGACAACGGGAAGCAGCTGAGAAGAATAGGAAATTGAGGTGGTTTGCAAAGGGGATATATATATATATATATATATATATATATATATATATATATATATATAAAAAACACCCTCCACGGAATATTCTGCTTACCAATAAGGACAGCCAGCAGAAAGTTCAGAATGCACAGAAACAGCTGAAAGATGGAGCAATGCACTGCTCTGAATCACTGCAGCCCACTCTCGCTGCCTTTGCTACAGTGAGTCACACTGAATGTCTTAGTCTGTTGCTCAGAAGTTGACTTCTTTTGCAAATCTCATATGAAGAAGAAAATTCTACGGCAGGCGTTGGCGATACCTTATTGCCCACATGATTCCGGAGGTGGGGAACCCGTGGCCCTCCACATGTTGCCAGTCCACAACGCCCATCACTCCTGGATGTTTCCCATGCCAGCTGGGGCTTTTTGGGACAGGGGCATTTGTGTAGGAATGCCACCATAGAAGCTTGAGTAGAAGCTTAGAATGGTGAAAGAGCAGCAGCAAAAAAAAAAAAAAATATCCACATCTCTGTTTCATCCAGTACTGCAACTTTTGAAACTTGTCTAATATGAGATATTTTTCACATGCCAGCTCAGCAGGCCACTGGATCTCTACAGTGGCCTCCCACAGACCTTCCAAGTGTCCCTATTCTCCAGGGATAGTCCAGGATTTACAGAAGCCGTCCCGGTTTCAGATTTGATCCTGGAATGTCCCACTTTCCCTTACGTTTTCTTCAGAGAAATGTTGGAGTGTATGGAGTTATCCGACCGCCGAGCCATCTGAAGTCAGTTCTGTATAGGGAAGTTTTTTAATATCAAATGTTTTATTATGTTTTTATATATGTTGGAATCCTCCCAGAGTGGCTGGGGCAACCCAGTCAGATGGGTGGAGTATAAATAGTAAAAATATTATTGTTGTTGTTTAGTTGTTCAGTCGTGTCCAGCTCTTTGTGACCCCATGGACCAGAGCACACCAGGCCCTCCTGTCTTTCACTGCCTCCCGCAGTTTGGTCAAACTCATGTTCGTAGCTTCAATCATCTCATCCTCTGTTGTCCCCTTCTCCTTGTGCCCTCCATCTTTCCCAACATCAGGGTCTTTTCCAGGGAGTTTTCTCTTCTCATGAGGTGGCCAAAGTACTGGAGTCTCAGCTTCAGGATCTGTCCTTCCAGTGAGCACTCAGGGCTGATTTCCTTCAGAATGGATAGGTTTGATCTTCTTGCAGTCCGTGGGACTCTCAAGAGTCTCCTCCAGCACCATAATTCAAAAGCATCAATTCTTCAGCGATCAACCTTCTTCTCCTTCTCCTTCTCCTTCTCCTCCTTCTCCTTCTTCATCTATAGGATGTCCCTATTTTCATCAGAGAAATGTTGGAGGGTATGCTTCCAGGAAACTTCAGGTTAGCTTCAGCCTGCATTTTGAACAATCAGTAACAAGTGTTCAGTTCGGATTTGGGATTTGGGACAGTGTGGAGTAATCAGAAGGCATTTTGCTCCTGGTCATCACAAACCATGTGATGTGCCCAGCAGGGCTGGGCGAGGTCAGGTTTTCAACATTGTGATATATCACCAGCCAATCACTGCGATCTGACGATACACCACAATGTTGAAACTGTAAGCTGCATTGGCCCCAGCCTGCGAGGTGCAGGATGAAACTGCCACAGCTCTCACCATGGGAGCTGAGGCACTTTCACCCCAGCACCTCAAGGGGCTGAGGATGACACAGCTGGTTTGCCCTGCTCAGCTGGGTGGCAGGAAGGCTCCCACCCTCCCACCAGCCTAGCGGGCTTTGATGTCCCTTCTGCTCCCTCTCCCCAACTGAGTGAGCCCCACGTCTCTCCAGCTCATGCATCATCTGGCCGCAGGGAGCAGTTTAAAGAAGCAGAGGGAGAAATAGATCATATCGGCCCATCGATACAGCTTGCTTCTCCCTCTGTGGTATGAGCATGGTGGTGGCTTCACCCGGCAGTATATCACGGATGAAACCGCCGCTGCTCCTGGGTCCCTCTGCTACCAGTGGCCCAATGTTGAAAGCGGTGCTGGTAGCAGAGGGACTCAGGAACGGTCTTGGTTTCACCCCCTAATACCAGTCCTGGGCGATGTATCAATACAGTGGTGCCTCGCAAGACGAAAAGAATCCGTTCTGTGATTCTCTTTGTCTAGTGGTTTTTTCGTCTTGCGAAGCAAGCCCATTGACAGATTAGCGGATTAGCGCTATTAGCGGCTTTTAGCGGCTTATCTGCTGATCGGATCAGCTGATAAGCGGCTTAGCGGCTTAGAAAAAGGGGGGGAGGGGGAAAACCAGCAGGAACTCGCAAGACATTGTCGTCTTGCAAAGCAAGCCCATAGGAAATTCGTTTTGCGAAGCACCTCCAAAACGGAAAACTCTTTCGTCTAGCGAGTTTTCCGTCTTGCGAGGCATTCGTCTTGTGGGGCACCACTGTACATCGCCCAGGCCTAGTGCCCAGGCTTTATTGGGATACTGAAAATTGTAATCTGAGCTTTTTATTTGGGGCCCAGCTCTCAATTTCTCACACTATTGAGTCATATATTTTTGGGCAGTGCTCGATTTACAGGTGTGGGAAGGCAGAGGGGTCTGGCCCTCTTACCTTTTCTATTCCCCATAGCTATGGGGGGGGTATAATTTTGCAAAAATTGTGGAGGTCAGGGGGTAGGACTTTCAAATTTCATCCAGGGAAGTTCTCCCCCCCCCCAATTTTTTTTGAACATTTATTTTGGAAATGTTTTCCTTACCACAGCAAACTGGGATGTGGGCTAAGGAATCCCGTTGCCACCCAGTGACTGAATCCATGCTGCTTCAGAATAATATCTGCAAGTGGTTGTGTAGGTTTGGCTGTGACCTACCCCTTTCCCACCTTGTTGAAATGGTCATACGATCATCTACCTTGAGGCAAGAGCTGTGTCTTTCAGCCATAGCCTGTTTCTCCGTTTCTCCCCAAGCTGGTGAAAACAAAAGCAAGACACACTGGCTATGCAGCAGCTGCCCTGTCAATTGTAATGAAGGTACTGCACTACAGAAACCTAATAAAAGATTTCGGGTTTCATCCAGTGACATCTATTGCTACTGCCTCAGCCTGTTTTCTTTTTCTAAACTGTGGAAACAGACTTGGAATGATGCCTCTGGCTTCTGTTTCGTAACCTCTTTTGTAAGCAACCTGGTTCTCCAGTGAAGATTTTTGTTACTGAAGCTGCTGCAAATTTTCCATCAGCTGCCACACTTCAGCTGGACTGTTACCTACAACTCCAGCCCCACCCTGCTGGCCGTTCTGAAAAGCCCCTGCCCCCAACAACAACTTGATGTTGACGTTAAGACACAGGCTGAAGATTTCCAAGTGAGTGAGAGAGGAAGAAATCTTGCATCATTTGTTTTCCTTTTGAATTAAAAGGTGGAAAGGAGGTGTCGTGTTTTTAAGATCTTTTTGTGCATTTACAAATCCGCATAGTTTTATATGAAAGCAACACAAATGTATGTCAAATGCTCTGCCTGCTCCTGTGGGATAAATTGAAGCAGAATCCAACCATAGGGCATGGCTTAGTAGAGGAAAAGGCACCGTAAGTCTCAATTTTCATTTGGAGGATGGCACAGTGAAGGAGACCTGGAGTCACGCTTCCATGGCACATGCTAATCTGTCCCAGTGTAATCTTACTATCAAACGTTGATGGCACAAATTGCTTTAGAGTAATGTGTAGTTTAACATCTGATAATTTTTTTTCAAGTGAGTAACTCATATCATGTTTTTTATGTCGCATCCAGAACTACCCAGAGACTGTATCCAATGGGAGTGCACTTTGGCTCATGTAAGGTCAAGTGCCTGATTTTTTGCTGATTCCCCCCTCCACTCCCCAGAAAAGTTGCTTCGGAGCAATAGGAGATATTTTGTGTTTTTTATACTGTGATATTATGTTGTGAACCACCCCAAGATCTACCAGTATAGGGCGGTATACAAATTTTTATTAAAATCATAATCATAATATATAATGGTGCGGTGGACCATGGTGGAGAGGAAAGATCAGGTAAAACTGGGTGAACCACCTTACATGAACTGAAGCAATTTTGACTACCACATTAGCTACAACTTCTGGGCCTCAAGGACACCATGGTCATGCCCCAGCAGCGCTGAATGCATGAAGGGAACTTGGTATGAGCAGGCACTCACAGATGCTCTTTCAAAAGAAAGGGAAATGTTTTGTGAGCAAAATGGAGAATATCCTGTTCAAAAAAGCAATATCCCCCTTCGCAGAAGAGAACAGAAAACCACTGTGTGTAGACAGTGCCCTGGTTTACAATCCAGGTGATCTCATAGCTGCGTTTCAGATGCTGCTGGACTACAACTCCCATCATCCTTGACTATTGGTCATGCTGGCTTGGGCTGATGGGTATTGGAGTCCAGCGACATCTGGAAGCCACCACATTGGTTACCGCTGTCCTAGGTACAAGGGGGCCCTAAACACCATAGGTTTTTCTTTCTGGTTTTAAGCTGCCAAGTGCCATTTTAAAAATAAGATTATTCCTGCTTTTGTATTTAAAAAATGTGAATATTTAGGGTAGAACAACTGCCCTGCATGTAGAAAGTTCTAGGTTCAATTCCTGGCATCTCCAGGGAGGGCTGGGATTGTGTTTTGCCTGAAAGTCTGGAGAGCCACTGCTAGTGGACCAAAAGTCTGACTACCAAAAGGCAGCTTCCCGCATTCATGATAGCTCAGTCAGTAGAGCACGAGACTCTTCATCTCAGGGTCGTGGGTTCAAGCCCCACGTTGGGCAAAAGATTCCTGCATTGCAAGGGGGTTGGACTCGATGAACCTTGTGATCCCTTCCAACTCTGCAATTCTATGATTCCTACTCCAGTGGATCATATATCTACCAGACAGATACCAGATCTAGTCCTCACAGCTGTTTCCATATTTTCAACTAAGAAGCCATATTCTGAAGACCTTACAGGGCAAGTCTGCGTGTGTCTCCTGTTAAGCAAGTCTGATAGGGCTCCATAGACTTAACTCCTAGGTAAATGAAAACAGAATTGCTGCTGCAAATACTGGGAAATTAGAAACAAAATTGAATGCTTCTGAGTCATTAATATATAAGAGGAAAACATGGAAAGGTTTGTTATCTCACATTTTTCAATCATTATTGACTTCAGATAATTCAATTGGAAATAATTCAGAAACAGCTCGCCAAGGAATGTTTAACCAAAGGGCTGGCGCTATCTGCACGTAAAAGAAAACAATTTTACTGTTTAGGGTTTTTAGAGTTGGTTTTAAAACACCCTTTGAGCTCAGCAGAATTAACAAGAATGGAAAAAACCCAGTACAGCTAGTCAGCAAGATTTTAAAATGCCTGCAATACTTTAAAAGCCTGGGAGAATAAAAATGGGTTTCTCCTTTAACCTAAACGAAAACAGCATAGGCATCGGGCAGAGGGCTTTCCATAAATGAGAGAAACTTCTCTCTAGTTGAGAGAAGTTTCTCTCATTTATGAGAGAATGAGAGAAACTTCTCTCTAGTTGTCACTGTCCGTCCACTGATGAGAAGCTGCTTATTCAAACCCCTAGATCTCAAGCCCTTTAGAGATTTAAACAGAATAGACATTCGGCGAAGCTTTTTTAAACCCTGATGTGATATTTTTGATCCAAATAGGCTGTGCCAGCCAAAATCCTGGTACTTCTGTGCCTGCTGAATTCTATGCCTACTGAAGTTTCAAAAGTATTTTCATAGGCAGCCCCACATCCATTTTTTCCCCCTGAGCTGTTTCCTACAGTAATGATAAATGTTGACAGAGTTTCCAGACTAATGCAGATTGATTTGTTTCATCTATGATGGGATTGTCTTAAAATTAAATTATTTTGGAGGAATGTTCTGTACGGTTGGCTTGGTGATTAAACATGCTTTGCTCCTTAATCTGTTGGTCATCTTGCTTAGATATATGAAGAGTGCTAAGAATGAGCTTGGAACTCATTGAGAGCAGCAAAAAAATATTCATAGCAAGTAAATGGAGTGAGCATAAACGCCCAGCCTTGAAAGACTGAATTGCTAAAACATGGAGGATTGCTAAAACTGCTAAGCTAACTGAATATGTACACTTAAAAGATGGTAAAAAAGAGGAAAGGATCAGAGGCAATTCAGGGATACAGTTTCCATTTATTGGCGTTGTAATCATAAAGTATAATTTGGATATTATTAAATGTAGGACATTTCACCTCATTTCTAATATAAAATAAAAGATAGTTTCTGCTTTTGCGAGACCAAGGAATGAAACCTGGGACAGGGTCATGAAAATGAACTGACAGAATTAGCAGCCATGCACTAGCTAAATTCTCAGTGGGTTGTAACCAACTGGTATACATCCGGTGACAGAAAGCTCTTGGATTCAGTAGAACCTTCTGTCAGCAGGACAGGGTTCATGGTGATCTTTCATGATCCTCTCTCAGCCCTCCATTCCACCTCCCATGCTGTTCTGAAAGGTCACCAAACAATCTGGAGCAGGTTTGAGAGGGGTGGGGCAGGAGATCCCTTCAGCCCCTGATCTACTGACAGATGGCTCCATTGGATCAGAGACCCTTCCATTGGCAGAGAGGTCCTGATTGGATACAACCCAGTGATCCCCATGAGTTATATTGAATTAGACAAAATAAGTGGGCTTCAGTTTGAGTCACAGCTGATGAGGGCAAAATTAGTTCCAGCCATAACCTTCTACTCATGAGTCCACTCCTTTGCTTTCTCCCATGTAAGTGAACAGCTGCCATTTTGCTACCATGGGAAAAGGTAAAGAACTATATACTTGGAGAACACCATTGTGAGAGCCTACGCTTGCCAGATCACTGGGGCAGAATGTACAGAGACTGTTCCCCTCAATAGTCTATTAACATATGAGCTTTCTCTGCCTACTCTTGGGGGGAAGGGCATTTTGTGACTCATATAAAATAATGAAACACCCATGGTATTTTAAGGTGGGCTGGAGAAATCTCCAGTTCTTGTCGGTCCCAATTTAAGTTATTAAATTGTTTAATATCTTTTTGCTTCAACTTCTACCCCCCCTTGGTATTCCACTTCCCAGCTTCTCCCCCTGATCACTCTGCATTTCCAGTCACTATTGGGAAAAGAGAATAATATTGGAAATAGATTGCTCCCCTGGCAATTCCACTACCAAAATTGTCATAACAAAACTTCTGTCTTTTGAAACATTCTCTAGTGTGACAAAAGAGAATGTTGGAATGGCTGTGTGGACACCATACATTTAAAGCACATGATTTACGTCAAATAATCCTGGGAATTGTCATTTACCCCTCTCAGAGAGCTGCAATTCCTAGCATCCTTAGCATACTATAGTTCCCAGGATTTTGGGGGGGAAGCCATATGCTTTAAATGTATGGTGTGTATGCAGTCCTAGAGAAACAGATAGACAAATGTTTATTACTGGATAGGCTACTTGTGTCCATGACAGACATTGGACCGTGGTCTACAAGTGAGAGAGCATTACAATTGAGTCTCTCCTCCCCACCCCCACCAGTGCCAAACACAGTGACCTCTTGCTTAGAGGCTGTGTGTTCAAGTCCCATGCAAAGGGAGCTTTCAGGAAAGGCCTTTATCTTAGTAGTAGAGTACATGCTTTACATGCAAAAAGTCCCATGTTCAATCCTTAGCATCCTTGGGAAGCATCCTTGTCTGATTTCTTGGACAGCTTCCAGCCAGTACTGAGCTCGATGGACCAATGGTCTGGTTCAATATAAGGCACCTTCCCCTGTTCCTTCCTATACCCCGCACCCATTCATCCCACCCAGGAGACCATGGAGTGGCTCCAGTTCTGAAGCTCATCTGCCCTCATCAGCAGCAACAGCAAATGACTTGGATGCTGAACTATTGGGCAGGGAAGACCTCATCACATGCAGTTTGCTGGTTGCTCATAATGTGTGCCCTTTTGTGTCTGTATTCAGGTGTACCAGCACATAATTTCACTGTCAACCTGACAGCACAGTGCCATGCAGCACCACTGTATAAGTTTGAATCTAATGATTCACCTAGTTCTAGGTAAAGGAATCCAATTAATCAGTGGAAATGCCCCATTTCTTTGTGGGTTTCGTACTCAATTGTGCTAAGTCTACCACTGGCACACAGCTAGCCCACTTCCCAAGCTCCTTTATTCCCTTAAACATTATTTTCATTTGATTCCCCTTTTGATCCTAAGGAATTTGCTTACTATTACCTGCCAGAGAATATGTCCTTGTGCAAATTCCTCCTGACAGCAATATGCAAACTCTTATTATGCTAAAGAAGAGGTAGTTCCCTATAGCCATATATGTCTTCTGTGCAAATGTGCTTACTGACCTTCAGGATCATCCACATAATAGTGCACAAATTATTTGGGCAGTAGTTTTCTTTGGAATTGGGAGTTTTCGTTTATCTCCCCCCCCCCCTCTCCTTAGCCATGCTGTAGGGGAGAATTTTCTCTGCAGAGATCTCACTCTCTTCTGCTCATGATTAAAGTCAGATGGGAAAAAGGGACCTTGCATAACTAGTATAAACAGAATATTATTGAGAAAAATGCAGTTGGGAATGGGTTTGCAGGCAATGTAGCGACAAAAGCCACAATCCTGCAAGTACAGCTCTCTTGAATCCCCCAGATGACAGATAATCCACCAAGCTATTCTTTTAGTGGGTCCTAAAATAATGTCTAAATTTGCATCTTGACATATATGTTAGCATAGGCCAATCTGTGTTTTCTTTTGGTGTTCTCAGTTTTGATTATGCATTGATTATGCATCCTACAGCACAGTGCCCCCACTGCCACTAAAGGCATGGAGTCTTTCTCCCCTCCTCACTCATTGCTCAGCAGTGGTAGTCAAGCAAACCATCCCACCAGCCTTGCAATCTCAACGTGAGCTGCCCCTGGTAAGAGTGCTGTCCTTGCTTCAGCATCATTGTGTTTGCAAGGGAAAAGGCTTGTTTTTATCCATATTTGCCAATCCTAAAGAGGCGTCCTCAGAGCCACTGGTGAGGAGATCATGTCGCAAACTGACTAGGTTTTTGACAATATACTGCTTTGTCTATTGTCACAGTTTATGCTCTGGATTTTCATTTGAGAGTTCGCTATTCAGAGCCTGAAATGCAATGCTTGTTGGGTAGCCACAATTTCATATAGACAGTCCTCTCTGTAACACATCGTTGTTAGTAACTTACAATCACAGTCTCTGGACCAAACTCCTTGTTTGGGGTGAGTATGTTCATTGAAATCAATTGCATTGACTAACTTAAGTTCATTAATTTCAATGGGTATACCCTTAGTTGGATACAACCCTGTATTTGTGTGTGTGTGATGTTGTTGTTTTTTAATCACTGCCAAATTTACCATCCTGAGGCGATAGTTCAACATAATCACTTTGCTAAATCCATCTGTTATAATTCTCCGTATCAGACAAAAGTACAGCTAGCCACATCGTTTAGAAAAAGGCTAAGCTGTTTTACTTGCTAGCAAAGAACTAAAACCACAAGAACCCAGGAGTTGAAATAAGCCTTAAATCGGGCCCAGGGCTTTCCTCACATGTTTTGAAATAAGGATGACAGTAT
Organism: Podarcis bocagei; assembly: GCF_964188305.1. Taxonomy (NCBI): domain Eukaryota; kingdom Metazoa; phylum Chordata; class Lepidosauria; order Squamata; family Lacertidae; genus Podarcis; species Podarcis bocagei. Next base: position 108,891,035 of record NC_138125.1, read on the forward strand.
GTGGGGTGGGGGGAGAGAGTGATTCCATGTCGTGTGACAAATCTGAGCGACGACAGGAAACATGTAAATCACACGTATTATCAGGCCTCATCTGATTGTCTGTACAACATATACAAGTTGAAGGATTAAGTACTGGACGGGCTTTCAGAGCAGGAAAGGTACTGTGTGGGCCTGGTGTGACAACTCTGATTAAGACACTGACAGAGCGCACAAAAAAACCCCATTTGTTGGTGTGACATGTCAGATGGATGAAGCATCAGTCTTTGTCCATGAGAGTTCAGCTTCCTTTCAAAAGGCCGTGCAGATCTGCTGTGGGGGGAACAGGGAGACAAGTAAGGCATTTGCTTAATACAAGCAACATGTAAAGCACCTAACAATGAAAATCAAAGTGATTTCTATAGCATTGGTAAAGCGCAGCGAACAATATGATTTAATGCAAGCAGCACTCCCTTTTGCCTCTTACTTCTCCAAAGCAGCTTGCATTATACAGTTAATTCTCCTTCTGCCTATGACTAAATTGTTTAGCTGGCTTTACCTTTGTTTGATATTGAAAAAATAAAATGATGGAAAATTGGAGCCAACAATGTGTTCTGATTATTCCTATGCTATAGAATATTCTCTCAATGTGACAAACCATGTTTATCTCACTAGGGATAAAGAGGGAGGAATTCCGTCTGATTTATATTCATTGATGTGAGCCACTGTTAAACAGCCACATTATTATCAAGCCAAAGACAATACTATATTTTTAGTTCACTTTTTCCATAATTATCGGATTTCCATTTTCAAAATTTAACCTAACCACAAGATTGATGTTGGAAAATAAAAATGATTGGGAGAATTAGTTAAAACTATTTTATCCATCTTCTCTCTTCCATGTATTTTTTTATCCCTTCGTTCCTGAGTGCCTAATCTTCTGTGTTCTTAAGAAAATTCCCTAATAGCTCTAGACTGGATATTTCTATAGAAATATGTTGTGAGTAGTATTGAGACTGTCTTTTAAAAAAATAGCACAAATGAAAGAGACCATTTGCTCTTGATGGAAAATATTAATCGCTTTGTGGAGTCTTGCAATGGCTTTTCAAGCTTTTATTTTAAATTTCTCATAATCGGGAGGAAGAAGGACTGAAAATGAGAAAAGAAAAGAAAAAGAAATGCTGTGTAATTAATAGTCTGGTTATAATGCTTGCACAGCCAACAATGAAATACCTAAGAATGGACAGTTGCATCATCATCATCATCATCATCATCATCATTTATTACTTAAACTCCACCCATCTGGCCAGGCCTTCCCAGCCACTCTGGGCAGCTCCCAAAAGAATATTAAAAACACGATAAAACATCAAACATTTAAAACTTCCCTAAACAGGGCTGCCTTCAGATGTCTTCTAAAAGTCAGATAGTTGTTAATTTCCTTGACATCTGATGGGAGGGCGTTCCACAGGGTGGGTGCCACAACCAAGAAGGCCCTCTGCCTGGTTCCCTGTAATGTTGCTTCTCACAGTGAGGGAACCGCCAGAAGGCCTTCGGTGCTGGACCTCAGTGTCTGGGCTGGACGATGGGGGTGGAGATGCTTCTTCAGGTATACTGGGTTGAGTCCGTTTAACTGCATCCATCAAACTCTTGTTGTCAAATAGTCAGATGAAATGACTGGTGGCTCATGACACACAGACATCTGTACCCATTTGTGCTATGTGTACTTGAAAAAGTTGGTTCTTCCTTGCTAGCTAAGCAGCCTGGGACCTAAGACATGTTGAGGGCACCACACTGGTTTCCCGAGCAGCGTATCTCATGTATCATCTGGTTGAGATTTCTACATTGAAGGGGGTTAGATGATATGATCCTTGTGAACCCTTCTAACTCTACAATTCTATGAGTTCAGGATTGATTACATGAGCTATCCTCTTTACTTATTCGTTTTGTGGAAGCAGCTTCTTGCTGAATAGGTTGCCTCATGGAGCTTCACACATGCAAAACTAGATTTTGGCTCTCCACAAGATTACAGCGTTTGGCAACGCTTTGGGTCCTGTTTCACAACAACCTCCTTACTTCCATCTGATTGTTATTTCTAGGTATTCTTGCCATCCATGGGAACACAGTGGTCTGTCAGTCTCCCTTCCGCATCATGGGGTACAACAACAGCATAATGATGTGTATCTGGTTACCTCATGTTAATGATGATTAAACTAGTCACTAATTTAGCCTCCTGGTCATTTTGGCCCCACACCCTTCTAGTTTTCAGAGTGGGAAGGGCAGGCAAAATATAATAATGGTATTTTACAGAATATCTTACAAAACTGGGACCCTAAAGTTCATGACTGACCAGAAGTTGATTAGCTGATAAAATTGGCAACCAAGATCTTATAAAGATAGGGTTTAAGATTTATTCATAAAAGTATTATTTCCTATTGGGCTCATCATCTGCTCCCATCTTCCTCCACCATAAGGAAGAGACTGGAATCTTTTATTTCCATTTCCAGTTAACCATGGTTTATCAATATGTTCAAACTTTATCAAGAACAAGCTCTTGTTAATCTTAACTATGGTTTATTGAAACGAGCCGACCTCTGGCTTTATGACCCTGGTTTATTTCCTTAAACCATGGTTAAGATTAACCACTGTATAGGACTCAGACGTAATTATAAACTGTGGTTAGGGATGAGAGAGAAATTTGATTCAGTTCGCATTTGAAGGCAAACGTAACTTGCACTTTCTAAAGTGATGCGAAAACTGAAACACAGTCATCCTTAGAAACTGGCACTTCTCCAAATTTTACAATGTAGGTCTTCAGCTAAGTAATATATGCAGAAATACTTATACAACAGTATAGTGTGCTTAAAAATGAAAATAACAATACAAAAATACATTATATCGGGGAAAACTGTTTTGCAAAAATGTGTAAAAGGTAAAGGTAGTTAAAGGGGTCCCATAATGTGGGTTCAATATTAAGTGTGTTTACAGTTTTAAATGTTTTATTTTACGGTTTTTATGTTTCCCCCCCCCTTTAATGTAATGATTTTGTTTGTTGTGAAAATTAATAAAAAATATTATAAAAAGGACCCCCAGATGGTTAAGTCCAGTCAAAGGCAACTATGGGGTTGCGGCGCTCATTTCGCTTTCAGGTCAAGGGAGCCGGCATTTGTCCATAGACAGCTTTCCGGGTCATGTGGCCAGCAAGACTAAACTGCTTCTGGCACAACGGGATACTGTGACGGAAGCCAGAGTGCACAGAAATGCCATTTATCTTCCTACTACAGCAGTCCCTATTTATCTACTTGCACAAGTGTGCTTTCGAACTGCTAGGTTGGCAGAAGATGGGACAGAGCAACGGGAGCTCACCCCGTCATGGGGATTTGAACTGCTGACCTTCCGGTAGGCAAGCCCAAGAGGCTCAGTGGTTTATAGTGTATCGTGGGCTAAATTGCATACCCCAAAAATGCATGCAAAATCCTGCCAATTTTTTTAAAAAGATGCAAACTTCTGTGAAAATGTAGAGAACTTAAGATTGGGAAAATGACAGAGAAAAACAGAAATTGAAAGATTGGCCAATTTCTGCTTGCAGTTAATGAGAAATCAAATCCGTCTTACAGCCATGCCAGAGCAGGAGAGGCAGGGTGGAGCATATGAGCCTAAGGTTCATGCCCTGAATATTAAACCATAGTTTGGCACTGTTTCCAAACCAGGCCACTGAGTACAATGGAATTAACTTTGTCTTTTAAAAGAGACATGGACTACACCTTCACTATTGATTGCCTTGATTTTTGTTCCCATGAGCTTCCAATGCATTCGTTTATCTCTCACTAGCAAAACTCCATCTGAATATGTTGGGTTATGCTGAAACTACTGACCCTGCTGACCCTGTAACAACAAGCACTGATCTGATTTCCTGATCTGAGAGGTCTTGCACCATTTTCTATCTCATCTCTGATGAGCACTGCTGAGTGACTGTGCCTTTCCCCAACCCTTTTGTATATTATTTACATGGATTGCATAGGCATATATCCATGATGTATGGGAAACAAAAACAGGAATATCCCAATAGAATATCACTCCTCAAATTATATAGGAGGACAGGGAAGGGGGGCTTAGCAATTGACCAAAGCAATCCTGTCCTTCCCTTTGTTTCTCTGCCATCAAAAACCATCACTTACGACGTCTCGTTGCTTCTTCATGTTGTACATGAAGTGGCCCGACCAGCTTTCCAGCATACATTAGACTATTGTCTTCTGAAATGCTCTGCCGAAGCCAGCTCTGCACATCACATGGAATGCTTAAGCCGCGCTGGTCTTTGTTTGACATCCAGTTTGTCTGGCATCTGACATTAGCATTGCTAAGTATCAAATTGCTGAGCGCTTACCAATTTGGCTATTGTGCCACCACATCATTCATCCAAATCCACAGCCAAGAGAAGGAAAAGAGGGGGGCAGAGGGGAGAGAGAAGAACACAAAGCAATTTTGTAGTCAAGAAGATGAAAAACACTATGGCATCCCAGGAAGAGTGTCAGGAGTCAGTGGTGTTAGAGTGCAGTCATCATTAGTAGAAGGTCCCTGCGTTCATCTTAGATAGCAGGCCTGCAGAAAGCTACCTAGTGCTGCTGCAAGTCTGGGTAAGTAATATTGAGCTAGGTAGACCATTGGTCTGAAGAAGCTATTGTAGCTCTTTACAGAGGCTGCAATATCCTATCCACCTATGTAGTCTAGAGTTAGGCTGAAAGGTCAGTTATAGTCATGCTCCAATGGCATGATTGGTTAACCAGACCTGCCTCACATTAAGACAAGGCATACTTAGAATCAGCCAAATTGACAGACATAATAAGACAAAAACCAAAAAGTGAAGTAAAAAAAAGAATGGGAGTGCCTAAATGAATACCTCAAAAGTCAAGGTTTGAGGACAGAAATCTGGCTGAGTCTGGAATAACCTTGTGAAGTGAAAGGATAAGAAAGAGGGATTTATATCTAGATGTTAGGATAGAGAGGATAAGGAAAACAGGAAAACAGGAAGACACAATGAGAGATAAAGGAGGTGCTGCGGGATTGGTGGAAGTCAATGTTTTGTTGTTGTTCTTTAGTGTTTATATTATTAACTTGTAAGATATGGATTTGTTTTGTTGTTGCTGCTGCTTTTTTAGTTTTTCGAATGTTGGCTTTTGTGTGTTGTGTATTGTTATTTTTTGATGTTGTTGTTGTGTGGAAAATACTAATAAAATTTATTTAATAAAAAAAAAAAGACAAGGCATCTTGTTGATAGCAAAACAATGTTGCAGTGTGTCTTCTCCCCATCTGCCATATATGGGCTACATGTGTGCTTCTGGTTCTGAGATTTCCAATACTGTAGCACAGAACACATACTAGGCTAGCTCACCTGTGTGGCATGGCATCACAGACCCTCCAAGTGTCCCTATTCTCCAGGGACACTCCCAGATTTATAGAAGGTCTCCCGGTTTCTGATTTGATCCCGGGATGTACTGCTTTTCCTTAGGACGTCCCTATTTTCATTGGAGAAATGTTGGAGGGTATGGTAGGACATCCCTATTTCCATCCGAGAAATATTGGAGGATACGGAGTTATGCAACCCCAGAGCCAAGGAGATAAGTAACTATACAACCTTTAGAAGACATCTGAAGGCAGCCCTGTGCGAGGACGTTTTTTAATGTTTAATGTTTATTATGTTTTTATATATATTGGAAGCCGCCCAGAGTGGCTGGGGCAACCCAGTCAGATGGACGGGGTATTATTATTAATAATAATAATGATAATAATAATAGAATTTGTTGTTGTTTAGTCGTTTAGTCATGTCCAACTCTTCGTGACCCCATGGACCAGAGCACGCCAGGCACTCCTGTCTTCCTCTGCCTCCCACAGTTTGGTCAAACTCATGCTGGTAGCTTCGAGAACACTGTCCAACCATCTCATCCTCTGTCGTCCCCTTCTCTAGGATGTCCCTATTTTCATTAGGGATATGTTGGAGAGTATGGCCTCATGGACACAACTATGTGGGGGAAGCCAAGTCTCAGATGGTGCACTTTAGGTAGCAGCTGGGAAATGCACTGCTGTGTTCCCCAACACCCACATGATGGACTGGCACATTCATTTCTTCCCCTATATTGTTGCCAGTTTTAGAATACATTTTCAGAGCCCCTGGACAGCTGTTTCCTTCGTGCGGCACTGTCAAGTGGTTGGGGTTTGTGTTGCAGTGGCACACCTCTGTTTTGGCCTTCTGTTAAATAAATTGGCAATTAACAATACAGCAGATCTTGCTGCCCCTCTCTTGGGAGGCTTTTGTAAACACTTAGGGCGCATTGCTTAAAATGGCAGCACCATTTCAAGAGAACTTAAAGAGCATTCAAACGACATGATGTGGTTTTCGTATGAAGAGAAACCAAGTCAGCTCCTTGATGCCAAATGTGAACAGCAGCCGTGAAACCCCTGCAGCCTCTGTAGTTGAATCAAGGTTTAGGGAAATATGTTTTAGGATTAATTTTGTTTTATTTTTAACCTGACTCTGAAATGCCAGAGCTTCAAGAATATCGATTTTATACTGTATACCATAAAAAGCTATCATTCAAGGCAGAATAAAGAGTAAAATCCATTCTGCGGAAAACTAATGCATACATAGAATCACTTCAACACATATTTTAAAGTACATTATGCAATACATTAAAAATAATGATTTTGAGACAAATTAAGCCATAACAGCCTCAAATCAGTTTGCCTACACAGTTAATATGTTGATTAATGTCCTGTTAGAACCAAGACACTCATTTTTATCTCATTATTCAACTCAGTGTTTTCCCAAAGCTATTGAATAAAAATGTAATTATTGCTCTAAATTATGTTATTATTAACTTTCGCATGGTGTTTCTTGATAAACAGCACCACAAATAGTAGAGCCTAGTGGCAGAGAGACAAGAATAAAAACCACATCAATAAACAGAGCCATTTAGAAATATGTATTGGAGGAGGATTTGGGCAAATAAAAAGTAGGCAGGGTTTTCAAGAATATACAAAGACAATATGGGACCAAGTTGTTTAAACACTGGGGTGATGGATCTTACTCTCTCTCTTTTTTTCAATTAAAGTGCAATTGCTGTGGGGGGGGATATGTAATGTTGTTCTCTTTTAAGCTGCACACTGGAACTAAGCATTATGGTTGACAGAGCGGCGCCCCACACACCTCCTCTCTCTCCTGTGAATTTGGCTTTACAAAATGCAGGGATGTGGGAACATTTTGTGGAAATTCTTGAGCTCCACTACACTCCTTTGGCTGCCGCTGTAGTGGTCATGCTGAGGATATAGGCAATGCAACCATTATGCTATGAGTCAACTTTGCATTTCTAAATATAAGGGGGGTGGTCGAGGAAGTATAAGGCTGGTGTACATGGTGTTAAGCTACGGGGCACCTGTAATGTGTAGCTGTGTCTTGGTTTTTTATGTTATATGGGGAAAGCCATTCATAGCCTCATATTTTCAAAAGTGACCTTACCTAAGATCCTTCATGCAAGTGCTCCTTTATGCTTTTCCAATACCAAAAGCCTCAAAGGGCCAGTTGTGGGTGACCTTTACCTAAAACAAACATGAGCCCCGGAAAAGCAGGTGTGGGATCTGGTCTGGGGGCCTGGATACTGCATGGAACTCCCCCCCCCCAGCCTTGTCAGAGATATTATTATACAATTCATCATAACAAAGCATCTATGAAGTCTTCAAAGATAACTGTATCAATATTCCACTTGAGTTTTATTCTAACTAAGCGAGCTCTTTTCAGAGTTATGATTTTGACATTGTTATGCAAAACTCTATTTTCATGCATTCATTCCCACAAGAATGGTGCCTGCTCCTAGTAATGTTATCTAATTCAGGACGAAAGAGTGCTGCTGAATTTGGCACTTGTGGTTTCTTTGGTTCTGTGATTAAGAATGATACATTTTAAAAGTGGGCTTTAAAAAAAACGACACTACATTTGCAGCTGACAATTTGAGCTAGCCGAGTTGTTGTCCCCCCCCCCCTCACGGGGTATATGCTCTTGATGTTGGCTGGTTTCCACAACCAGTAAAGTCGGAGTTATTGAATTTAACTTGATTTGATCCCACTAATCAGTAACTTAAATTTCAACTGAAAAAATCAATTCAAATGTTTAGTTACCACAACAACATAAGTAGCAATGGACATAGGCCTAGCCTATCATCCGCTCTTAATTCCTCTTGATTTCAGTGGGAGAGTTAAGCACATGTTTCATTTTCTTCCACCGAACAAACTTAAAAACAGTTACCTTTGGCTGAATCATTCCCAGTATGAATTAGCTAAAATAGCTGACAGAAGAAACCTCATAGATATGAGCTGTGGGTATATATAAACTGGGGTAACCATAAACCTTGTGTCATAGCTTCAGTCGCAAGCTAAGGGTGGCAATGGCTCCTGCTTAATAAAGGACAGTCCTCTGAAAGAGTCCCTTATTTGAAGGGCTGTCTGGTCCAAGAAGAGAGAGCAGGAGGGGCCTTGAAGTTGCCCATCAACAGTTCTAGGGTTGTCATATTTTGAAGAGCAAAAAAGAGGACACATTTGCCAACTTCTACTTTTAACTATGGATCGCTATCACGACTCTACCCTGGAAAAAGAGGGTGTGTCCTGGAAAAAGAGGACACATGGCAACCCTATGGTAGCAGCACCTAGGCAGGCCCCAACGTCACCCTACCATAGCTTTCCCCACTATGGTGAGATACTTGTATTCTTAATGGTTGGCATCCATCTCTCTCAAGAGACCAGGGGTGAAGTCAAACTGCTGTGTTAGCATCACCAAAGTGACCTTGCTGGGGCGCAGGCCTGGGCAGTGTGTATGGAGGTCTTTAATATTCCTTAAAGATGTTCCAGTGTCCATTTCATAATTGTTACTGAGTGGTAAACTATTGTTGGCATCCATCTGTCTCTAGAGGTTGAAGTCAAACCACTACCTTAGCAGCACCAAAGTAACCTCCCTGGGTCACAAGCCTGCGGTGTGTGTATGGAGGTCCTAGCTGCCCAGGTGACCTCTTGGCATCATCGATATGGTTCAAAGGAAAGCAGAGCAATACATTTGGCACCAGCTTGGCTGCAGGCGTACAGGGCACCATCCAACCATCTTAGGACTCCACTCTGGATTTGTGTAGAGTTTGCCTTTTCTCTCTCTCAAAGATGTACTGCCAGGCAGTGGAGACTTAGGGTCAGAGTCTTCCTTCTCCTAGATGGGCTACCTCCCCAGGTTGACGAGTCACACCCACCCCTCACTTCCCTTTACAACTTGGTCAGAAACTGTCTTCTTGACTGTTGGACCTACTATTGGTCTCATCCACTCAATCCGTCAGAGCCTTTCTCCGTATACAAGGGAAGTCCCTAACTCTTAGTTACATTATGATAATTAATTTTGCCTTTGAATCTGTATATATAAATTAGGATGTGCAAATTTAATGCAAATCAATATCCTCCGTTGCCCCCTTATTGCAGAAGCCATTCATATAGGCATCACCAAACCACAGTAAACAACAGATCAGCCTCTTTAAAAAAAAGAAAAGAATTTTTTATTTTATTTGAAAATGTGTATTTAAGTCTAGATTTTCAAGATAGCTTACAAAAGAGAACCATAAAACAAATATAAAACAGATCAAAAACAACTGAAATAAAAGCAATTATTGCAGCAACAGTAAAAATACAAAAAGCAGTAGATATAAAATCAATTAATAAGTGACTAACACTTATTCCAGACTGAAAGCATTCTTTATCATCAGTTTACTCATGGTACAACACTCCTGAGAGCAAAGTTTCAGCAGCAAGACAGCATTCTGTGTTCATCACACATGTAAGAGAAATAGGTAGATTGTACACTTCTGATGTGGGAAGGAGATGGTCTTGTTGTTGTTTACCATTGTGTGTGTGTTTTCCGTGTGGGGCTGTAAGCAGGAGAAAGCATAACATTTTCTTTCTTTTTTAAAAAACAAGGTGCCTCATCCAAAATATATGCAAACGAGAGTCTATCTTTCATATGAATTTGGCAAGAACTTGCACAGACTTTGCAAACCCAAGAAACCAAAGACCTTGCCAAGAGAATTAAATGCAAAGACAAGTGTTACTTGCTGAAATAAGGTGCGTATAGCTGGTCCGTTTGTACTGCCAGGTTTACCAAGGCATAGCAAGATAAATCTATCAAAATAGTTAGAAAAGGAATGTAGTTATTACTTAAACACAGGGACAATGCAGTAGGAGGAAAACTGCAGTTCTGTTAGTGAGTTTAGTATTCTTTGGCAACCTCCATATATATTGCCAGGAATTGTCATGTACTTCAATTCCAGCCCCTCTTTATCCTAGTTAGTATCTCATCTTTTTCATGTTCCAGAAAGCTCAGCTCTTGTTTGTGTCAGTCCCCGGGTCATGCATGCGATGACAGAGACATTCTCTTTTTTCTTGGCAAAATTAGAAATGCTTATCCTGAACATTTTCTAGAGTAGAAAAGGGCTTTATAGGAGTCTTTTCACTATTTCAAAAGCTCTTGGGAAGAGCTTTGGGAAAAGACGTCTGCTGCTTTGCTTAGTTATATATATACACACACATATCTATATATATAGATAAATATAGATATTTGCTTTCGTAGATTTTCACGGGTACAGGAATGCAGTTCCCAGGTTAATGTGCCTTTTCTTCTTTTGTTCATTAATTAATTAACTTCCTCTCTGCCCAGAACGTTGGAGGCTATACACCACACCCCCTCAACAGTATTTATAGGAACTCAAACACTGAGATCCTGCTCTGTTCTAGTAACAAGAAGCCGAAAGCACCAGCCTGAAGATGACGAGTGAGACCTCGTCGAAACGTCGCCTAGACACCCCAACTCTTACACGGGAAGACACCCGAAGACACCAAAACCTGCATAAATATAGATGTGTATATAATATATATATATATATATATATATATATACACACACACACACACATACACACACAAACACAAACACACACACATATATATATACATACTGCAATCCTATTCACATTTACCTAGGAGTAAGACCTGCTGGGGACACGGGTGGCGCTGTGGGTTAAATCACAGAACCTAGGACTTGCCGATCAGGTCGGCGGTTCGAATCCCCACGACGGGGTGAGCTCCTGTTGCTCGGTCCCTGTTCCTGCCAACCTAGCAGTTCGAAAGCACCTCAAAGTGCAAGTAGATAAATAGGTACCGCTCCAGCGGGAAGGTAAACTGCGTTTCCATGTGCTGCTCTGGTTTGCCAGAAGGGATCAGTTAAGGGATCAGTTCTGATTACGAACACAACATCTTCTTGGCACACAACACCCAATAGTGTTGCAGTTTGGAATGTTGCCTTGAATGTAGTTGCATGGATTTCTTAGGCATCTATGGACTGGATCCACCGTTAGTCCTACTCAGTCTAGATTTGTTGAAAAGAATAGGCATGCCTAACGTAGGACTTAGGACCATGACTAACCTAGGACAGTGGGTATAACTTTGTTAGATGCAACTCAATTGAATAGTGCCTGCAACAACATGATGACCACCTACCCTCGCTTGCTGTCAGTCTTCAGCTTTTTCCTTGAGTTGGGCAGGTGCTGAAGTGAAACCGATGCAGGGTTTCTCTAAGCAACCTTGCTATGGGTCAAGCTCAACTCCCATGGCAACCTTCCCTATGCAAGCCAAGTGGGATACTGTGCTTTATCTGGCCTTTTTAAGAAAAAGGAGTAGGGGCAATACAGGACAGTGATCCCATTATCCTACCCTCTCTAATGGGTATTCCACTGGAGTCTTTGCATTTAGTCTCGCACGCCTTTCCAGGAAAGCAAAAGGAAAAAGTCGTAGTAGAGGAATTGTTTCAGCTGATCATCTGGATAACCCTAACAATACATGGCACAATTCCACAACCCAGATACTTTAGGAACCTTTCTAAAGCTGACATTTAGGTGGGCACACTTTTTTGGTTAACAGTATCTAATGTATATGGATGGATGTGTGCAATGGCAAAACATTTAAAGCCCAAAGCCTGTGACCAAGAGAAAAGGAAGTATATGTGAATGATGAATTAGTGAATATAATTATTGAGATTACAATGGGACACAATGTAATTAAATAACATCAGAGAAAGAGTAGTAACCCAGACACAGATGATAAGCACTGGATATGGAACTACTCTTGTGAATGGAGGCTTGTCTTTTATCTCCATAAAAGTAGGGAAGCAGGTACTGAGCTATGGAAGAGGAGGAGGAGGAGGAGGTTGTGGTGGTGATGGTGTGAGGGATGCTTAGCTTGATTGAGAAAGGTTAATTACATGTGAAATGAGACTGGGATTCAGGCTGTGTTTGCTCTAGATTTTGTGTAATGTTATATCAACACTGGGATTCTCTGTTCATCTATTAGCAAAAGCAACCCGTTTTGTTTGGTTTCATTTCAGTGTTGTTTTAATCCCACTGAACATTTATACTGTTATTTTAATTCTGCTAAACATGTGTGGATAGTAAAATACTTCCGGAATTAAAGTACCAACGGGTATGGAAAGTGATCCAGTCCTCATAAAGATTTGATCTGTTAATTAGCCATACCAATTTTATGGATCATTGCCACCCACTTAAAACACATTGTTATATGTTCATAATCTTTGCATAATGAGCCTTTATGGAGTATAGAGGCCAACTTTAGTGCAATGTTCAACAAAGCCTTTTTCCCTCACCTAGTCAATCATAACTACATTCCATAGGGGAAATAAGCAGATAAGGATTATTAAAGTATTTTCCCTGCCCTAAATATGGAAGAATTAGACCCTTTGAAAAATTATGGACACCTTTTCCATGTATGGTTTTAAATGCATATGCAGCCCGATCCTATGCTTGTTTACTTGGAAGTAAGTCCCTCTGAGTTCAGTGGGAGCAAGCATTGCATAACGTATTGTTATGCAATTGGGGATGTCAGATACCTATATTTACTGGATCCAGTTAGTGTTAGAACTTAATCAAGGCTTACTGGAGGTTAGACACTGTAGCCCTGGATTCAGCAAGTGTTAAAATATAAACCAGGCTAGCATCCTGGTGAGATAATCACTTGCAGTGATAAATCATTATGAAAACAAAGGAAAAGTGATGGGTCATTAAGAAAGCAAGGAGAGGGGCTCTGTGCCAGACAGCAAATGGGCTGGGCCTCTCCTCCAGCTCTTAGATAGTTAGAAGGACAAAAGCCAGAGCTTAAGAGTTCTGTGATGTGATGGGACCTAGAGGAAAAAAAGGTTGCGCGATGGAAAGGGCACAGAGAGAGCCATGGCTGATTTCTTCTTGAATCTAAGGCTGTGGGCTATGGGAGAAGCAAGACCCTCTTGGCGTGCTAATGCTGTGAACCTCTCCATCATAGACTCAGGTTGTAAAAAGGTAAAGGTAAAGGTACCCCTGCCCGTACGGGCCAGTCGTGTCCAACTCTAGGGTTGTGCGCCCATCTCACTTAAGAGGCCGGTGGCCAGCGCTGTCCGGAGACACTTCCGGGTCACGTGGCCAGCGTGACGAAGCTGCTCTGGCGAACTGGCACCAGAGCAGCACACGGAAACGCCGTTTACCTTCCCGCTAGAAAGTGGTACCTATTTATCTACTTGCACTTAGGGGTGCTTTTGAACTGCTAGGTGGGCAGGAGCTGGGACCGAAAGACGGGAGCTCACCCCGCTGCGGGGATTCAAACCACCGACCATGCGATCGGCAAGTCCTAGGCACTGAGGTTTTACCCACAGCGCCACCTGCGTCCCCAGGTTGTAGATGTGGGTAAATAAGCCATATATAATAAAGCCACTACAGTCCCCACTGTGCCTTATTCCCAAACCCAAGACTCCAGGGTAGAGTCCATGTCTCCAACATGTAGATCGGGGCAGCATCAGGGCAGGTCTTTCTTTTCTCCATGCTCATTCTTAAGACCATGGTATTGTCACTGGCCTTCTCCTTTGCAAATCTTCCTATCCCTTGCCATCCCTGCTAAACCACTTCTCAGTACAACTTGATGCTTGTGTATCAGAGTCAAAGCAGCTACGAGAGGCAAGAAGGCTTCCTTCAAAATGCAAAAGTATTGTGCAAAGGAGGAGAATGAAAAGGAACACAAACTTTGGCAAAACAAAAGACCCAGCATATAGAAAGGGGTGCTCAAGAAGAATTTGAGGAATGCATTGTTGAAAGCACTGAGACTAACAACAAACGTCTTAGTCAGCCATAGTCTGGCTTACCATGTTGTGAGAACTAGATCATAATGCATTGTTGTGATCCTCCTAACAACCCTGTAAAGTAGGTATTGTTATCTCTATACTGTAGAGCAGAGGGCCATGGGAGGGGTGGTGGATCCTGAGAGACAATTCAGACCACGTACTAAATTCATAGCAAAAGGAGGTATAAAAGAGGGGGAGACATCCTGATTTGTAGCACAGCCTCTTAGACACTATGGTACACCAGCTCACAACTGAATAGAACAATAAACCACCATGTATTAAATATGGCTCTGTCACACGGCAAAATTTAATGGGCAAAGTCATTGTAACTGAGAGTGAGTTTATGGGGCCTGGTTGCCATTTCCAGTGGATTTTCTCTATACTGTTTTCATCCAGGCACAAATTTGGACAGACAAACCATGCGATACAAGGGTTCGGTTTAGGCATCCTCAGAGTACCACAGGAAGAAGTCACAAGGGAGGAAAACCCACCATGCACCAATGATTGGTTGATCATATCCTAGGGTTGCCATATTTCAAAAAGTAATGGCTGCCTTATCATATCCGAAATACTCTATGTCCAACCCTTTTAGAACAGACTCAAGGATTGGTTGGACTGGAATGAAGTCAACAGTTAAATATGTGCATCCACAATCCATTCCCTCCTGTACAAGCAGCCATGTTTAGGAGGATCTTCATAGGATTCGGTGAAGCCATTTAGATTCCCTCCCACTGTCATCCCTGAGCAGATTGCTGAATTTACTGCAGAATGTCCGATGACTGCCTGCCAGGGGAAGCGTGTAGCTGGGGTTGGTGGCAGGGTGGCATGCAGGACAGATGGATTGCTCTGGATTGCTCTGTTGCCCATTCAAGGTGTTGGCTAAACATGTTGTGTAAAAAGGGTTCATCCAAACCAATATTTATTATGCTTTCACTCACAAACGTGCTTCCGTAACTGTGGTTGGTGCCAGCCCCATAGTATTATAAGAGAGGAAGTAAAATCCATTGTCTAGTTCCCATAATATAAGAAAGGACAACCTAAATATGAGTCATCTGCAGGTCAGCCTCCACAATTTTGGTCACTATGTACAATAAGCAGAGAGGAGATAGCATCACATCCATTCTGTGCCTGTAGAGGAAATTGCACTGGATGGATTGGGGGGGGGGGAATTGAAACAGACCTAAATGAAAGGAGAAGGCAGTACCAATATGGCCTAGAGTAAAACGTGTCCTCTGATCTCAAATGTGGTTGGCTCATGAGTGTGGACAAACACCACAACACGTGGAAATCCCAGAACCATTCTTTCTATCATCTCATCAACTTAAAACAGGGTTGGCTGATAAAACTCCCAGGCTGGCTGGGGAGACTGGAATTTGAGTCCAAGATCTTCTGGAAGGATGCAGTTACACCACTGTTGACTTACAATAACCTTTTGATAAAGAGGTAGACTTTGAAGCTTAAGATATAAACCAGAATGTGGATGGTTGCATAGTTCTCTTGGCTTAGAAGGCAATCCACCCACCCACCCACCACTAAAGTCTAGAATAGAACTCTTTTGGGAATTTAGCACAATTCTATTACGTACATATATCATCCAATCACAGTCCCAGAGTTTCAGTTCTATAGCTTTGTGACATGATACTGTATTAATAGCTACACTAATTAGTGAAAGGTTCACAGCCTCTTTCAGCAAAAGGATTATCAGGCCCTTATTAGAACGATCCAATCCTCTTGGGTCTGCAGAACTGAGCTGGCAATCTCACAAGAATTGATTTCCTTTCTTGAGACACAGGACTTCCTGCTTCCAGTCAGGCCGGAAATACCAGGAGAACACCTTTGTATTTTAGAGCTTCTGCTTCTGGGCAATTTCAAGAAGTAAAAAGGCAAGGATGAAGGGGAAAGGGAAGTCAAGCCAAATGAAGAGGTGGACTGGAAGGGAGAGCTACCCAAAAGGGGGCTTGAAGCAAACAGCGTTTTGTACAGGGAACAACTCCAGTCCTTGTTCAAACCCTCTGACTAGTACTAATGTATGGTACATACAAATTCTAAATGAAATTAAACCAGAAAACTCATTTGCATGCCGATATGAAAACATTGCTTCTCAATAGAGTTGCTTTTGTGGAAACAAAGTTCAACTCAATTGCTGAGTTAAAAATACAGTGGTACCTCGGGTTAAGTACTTAATTCGTTCCGGAGGTCCGTTCTTAACCTGAAACTGTTCTTAACCTGAAGCACCACTTTAGCTAATGGGGCCTCCTGCTGCCGCTGTGCCGCCGGAGCACGATTTCTGTTCTCATCCTGAAGCAAAGTTCTTAACCCGAAGTACTATTTCTGGGTTAGCGGAGTCTGTAACCTGAAGCGTATGTAACCTGAAGTGTATGTAACCCAAGGTACCACTGTACTGTATAAGCTATGGGGTGGAACAGAGAGCTTCGCCCTCCTCAGAGCCACTTAGGTTTTCCAGAATCCCATGAACTGGGACTGAGGGCCTAACTACGTATTATGTAAATTGAATGGTTGGCAGCCCAGTTGGGGTTTAAAAAAATAATAATTTTAGGTCTATGTAGGAACTTCCAATGGGAAAGCAGTTTAACTCTTCCCTACCCAGCTGTGACTCTGATGGAAATATCCTCTCCCAGTAATGGTCAATGAAAGGAAAAAAATAATCTCCCATTGCTACCACTATGAAGTTTCTCTGCAATTGCTAATCGCAATATAGCAAGTGGCTTATATCGGATCACACCTAGGGAGGGAAGAGTTAAGTCCCCTATGTATATAGGCTATGGTCCCAATGAAAAGTACACCCTTGAACCTAGAATTAAATTCCCAGACCAGTTGTAATACACTCATAAGCAGATGGGATGCAGATCACATCCAGAGCCTGATGAACGCTGAGCACTCTGCAATTTGCCGCAGGTGGTTCCACTGCAGATTTCAGTGAAAGAAATGTGAAGGGAGCATCCCTAATCAAACAAAAGGCAATTTGTCAGTTTCTGCCTCTCCCCATGGGCTCCTGTTGTTTTGTGCTCTCCTCAGATATGGCAGTCTGGTTTGTAACTCAAGTATAGACAGCAAAGGGGGGCGAAGGGGTTCCCTGGAAGGAGGTGCTGAATCTGGTTTCTGTAAACTTTTTTAAATAGCTGTACTTTACAGTGCAGCTAGAGAATTCCCAGCCCAATATAAGCTGAAACACTAATGTGTTTCATCGGCATCACCATGACATTTCTTCTGTTAAAACAAAAAACAAAAGCAAAAAGGGGTACATTAATTCTGCTACACTCCCTGCTCCCTGATTATTACTTAATTAGGCACAAGAAGATTTTTTAAAAAAAATATTTAAAAAAATAAAGCATGAATCACCCAAGTCTGGTGTTATGCACTGACATTGACTAAGTTAACAATTCAAGGGTCAGTATTTGCAAAAGTAAGGACAAAGCTTACAAGCATTTGGATCCATCTAACAACAATGTGCACCTTGGGATAATGGACTTAAAACAATTGCAATTAACAGGCTAAGACAAAGGATTAAAATTAAAAATGAATAGTGTGGCGCTTGCAGCTTGCTTGTAAAACAGCATTAAGCCAACTTAATCCATTTTAATTCTGGGGTTGGGGGGGGGGAACCTACCGGCACAAATGAAATAGATTTGGGAGGAGGGTGTCGAGTTCAGCTCCTGCGAAAGTGCGATACATTCACCTGTGACAATTCTTTCTGGAATGATAAAGTAAGGGAAGTCTCTTAAGAACTCTGAGTGACTCTCTGAGGTCCCCAGAGATCAGGTGTCAAAGTTGTCTATCAGATGCCTGAAAAGAAAAAAAGGAAGCATTACGCACTGCTATTGTGAGACAGTTGTCATTGACTGATCAGGCCTTTTAAGCAAGCTTTCACAGTCAATGAAACCACCTGAATAGATGAAAGCCAGACAGCTTCTGACAAACAAGAGACTGTGGAATATTCATTGTGCATCTGTGAGGGAAAGATTAATGTATTAGAAATTAAAATGGGACCAGAACGTATGATCTTGCTCTAACACTTGGCCAGACCTGTGTCACCCATTGCTAGTGCCTGAAGTCGACAGACAATTCTGCCAGGGTAACTGAGAATCATTAAGCATCCTGCTATTGTGCGTGGTGAATAATAAAACTTTCCCCCTATTCTTTGCCTGGAGCTGACAATGAATAATTCTGGAGCTATTTGCAATGTTAACAGCACCTATCTTGCCCATCCATTCCTTTACGATAAGGATGGAAATATGCATTTCAACAGTCTGTACAGATACTGATTCACAGGCATTTCAAAGGACACCTGTCACTCAAGTGAAGGACCTGTCAGTCTTCAATGTATGATGGTGCCAGGAATATGGCCAAAAAGATTATCTATACTTTATTTCCTTTCCCCCTAACTCAGATTATAACACTGTTACATTTGCCATAGACTGACAAGTGATTTACACTCACAACTGTAATGTGTTTAAAGCTAAAGGGGTGGGGAGGCAAGCTATTCTCTTAGCCTTATTCTTCCAGGGTTTACAACGGTGTCAGATGTACTATCGCAAATGTGATCTAGACCATACAGAATGTCATTATGCCAGATATTAGAATCATTTAATCCACTGGCTAACTTAAAATGTGACATCCGTAACACTTTTTCCTTTCACACCAGAGTCTCCAAACCTCTGGTTTCAAGAAATAATTCAGAAAGCATACTTGTGAAGGGGTCCTTTATGAAACTTCAGTAATAATACATCTAGACCAACTGTTACTATTAAATTGGCCTTCCCCAACCTGACCCCCTCCAGATGTTTTTGGACTAAAACTGCCATCAGCCCAGCCAGCACATGCTGGCTGCAGCTGAGGAGATTTGAGGCCCCAAATATCTGGAGGTCATGTGATTGGTGAAGGTTGTATTTACATTGGTACCTCAGGTTACAAACACTTCGGGTTGCAGACTCTGCTAACCCAGAAGTAGTACCTCGGGTTAAGAACTTTACCTCAGGATGAGAACAGAAATCGTGTGGCGGTGGCACAGTGGCAGCGGGAGGCCCCATTAGCTAAAGTGATACCTAAGTTTAAGAACGGACCTCCGGGACGAATTAAGTTCGTAACCAGAGGTACCACTGTAGTTTTGGAGAGGGCAGGGGATGCACGAGGAGATGAGACGAATTCCTTCCATCAGATACAAAGAAGTAAACCTGTCATTCTGATGAAAGATAGCTAGCATCCTATATGGGTCAAATATCCCCTTAATTTTGGTATACGTTTGAAGTGAACACATCATTCTTTGTGTCCTGCCCTCCCCCAATCCTTTGACAAGCCTTAAAGATCTCGAGGGCAACTCCATTTACCGTGCCTCATGTGACCTGATATGCTTTCTATGTGGTTCTGACAAAGCTGCCGAGGCAGCCGGGCAGCCAATGGCCTTTCATACAGTGAGGCACACCCTCCAGAGCAGGACTCTCATTGGCCAATTTAAAAGGCAGGAACTGGCGGGAACTCCAGCCAGCTACCTAGGTGGCCAGGGAAATTTCCCCAACAGTCACCTGGCCATGTGCATTCTGGCCGCCCACTGGTGGTGATTGTGAAGATCTGCAACAACCACACACCCAAAGGAATAGGTAGGCATCCATCATGAAAGCTGGTGACAGGACAGGCATCCATTATGAAAGCTGGTGACAGGACAGGACGCACATCAACCAGTCAGAATGCATTTTGGGGCACTTCATTGAACCACTTGGGCTTTCTAATTTTCTTATTCTGTTCAAGACTCTTCTAAGATCTTTGTATACACACTTGACTTTTGTATCATGCATCATTCTTCCATGATGGCAAGATAGTGTCTCTGGGATTCCCTGGTGATCTCTCATCGAGGAACTGACCAGATCCAGACCCACTTAGCTTCAGCAAAGTTGCTGTGTGATGTTCCTTCAAACCAATGCTTTTAGTATGTCAGTTTCTTCATGTAATTTTCCTCTTCAGTTGTATTACCACTGGAATTACAATTACAGTGGTACCTCAGGTTACATACGCTTCAGGTTACAGACTCCGCTAACCCAGAAATAGTGCTTCAGGTTAAGAACTTTGCTTCAGGATGAGAACAGAAATCGTGCTCCGGCAGTGCAGCAGCAGGAGGAGGCCCCATTAGCTAAAGTGGTGCTTCAGGTTAAGAACAGTTTCAGGTTAAGTACGGACCTCCGGAACGAATTAAGTACTTAACCTGAGGTACCACTGTACTGTAATTGCTATTGATACCATTGCTCTCCATTTCCTTGCTGTTGGTGTACTAGGTAATGTTAGTATGGAGTGCAACTCTGAGGTATTTCTGCTTCTTGTGCATTGATGGCATGGTTATATATCTGGAAGAAGTGCATAGGCGATAATATTTGTACAGTGGTAACTCGGGTTAAGAACTTAATTCGTTCCTGAGGTCCGTTCTTAACCTGAAACTGTTCTTAACCTGAGGTACCACTTTAGCTAATGGGACCTCCTGCTGCCGCTGCACTGCAGCCACACAATTTCTGTTCTCATCCTGAAACAAAGTTCTTAACCTGAGGTACTATTTCTGGGTTAGCAGAGCGTCTGTAACCTGAAGCGTCTGTAACCTGAGGTACCACTGTACCTTGTTAAATGTGGTGTAGCAATGATTGTGTCAGCACCAAAGCAGTCCCCATAAAATGTTGACTGCACCAGTCAAAAAGGCAAAACAAGCTGGTAAGAGTAGATGATGATGTTGCTGCTGTTTCATTGCTGATCAATTATTACTACCCCTATTGTAAAATCACCAGTGTATGTGGCCCCTGCCCTACAATCCTATGCCTGCTTACTCAGATCTTTAAGATCTTTATTGTTCAATGCAGCTTTAACTGCTAAGCAAAGAAAGTTGTCAGAAAATGGCAAAAGGGCAGAAAAAGCGCCGGAAATTCCCCAGGTGACAACTACAAAGCACAATATCCTGAAAAATAGCAACATAAATTCTGTATCTCAAATTTCATAAATTGTGGGTTAATGAAACGAATCAGAGTGTGATTGCTTAGCAGTAGTTTATATTCAGGACGAGAGCTTTGGTAAGAGAAGAAACAAGATGTAGAGCAATACATAGAAAATGAGTAGGATTCAAATCCCAGCTAAGCTCAAAGTGAAAATGAATTTCTTCCTTTGATACATGTCCCCATTTATGCAGATAACAAAAACTCCAGGTGTGGAGTCTTACATACTCGAACCTGGTTGAAGCTTTTGTCCAGGGATGCCAAAAGGTAAAATACTGAGCATCTTATATTTAAAAATGGAGGAGGTAAGAGGTTCCAGAAAGCCTGCCCTGGGCTGCGCGTTTCTATATGTGAAACGTAAAAGAGAGGTCCAGAGGTGCTTTATGATCACCCAGTAATTATGCATCGTCTACCCATTGGTACTCTGAAGTCTGAGTCTTGAATCTTGACATTAATGAACGATCTCTGGTTGGCCATAGATTTCTGAACTATCTATTCCACCCAGAAATACCATTGTTCCTTTTATCTTGGACTTGCTCCTGGACTCAGCCCTGAGGTGGTGGAGAGGAGTGCATTCGCACAGCTAAATCTAGCGCATCAGCTACGCCCATTCCTTGAGATGTCTGATTTGACCACAATAGCACACGCCCTTGTTGCACCCATTTTGGATCACAACAGCATGCTCTATGTGGGGCTACCTTTTAATCCCTGGTGCCAACTCCAGGGGGCCGTGAGTGCCTAGGCATCCACAATAATATATTTGTGGGGGCTGCCCTTCCCTGCTGTCTTCATGTGAAAAAAGAAGCTGCCATGTCTGGCTCTGCTTGCTTCTCCACCACCGTCACCTCACCTCCTGGTCCGTGAGGGCGGAAGGGAAAGAGCCACTGCCACCAGCCGCCTTGTCCGCCTCTGCCTCGCCACGACCTCCTGATCTGTGAGGGGGAGGGAAGAAGAAGTGTTGCCGCCACTGCTATCTGGTGTGTGTGACCTCATACACACCACATGTATTTTCTGGGGGTTTTTTCTGGGGGAACACAGGGGTACGCATACCCCTAAACATTTTGTGAATCTTTGTACTTTGTCCATTTACTGTATTTATTTTCCCCAATTTGAACTATAAAATGGTGGTTTTCTTGAGTCAAAATGAGAGGACTCCCTAAACATTTTAAAGAAAAAAACCACATTATCATTATTATATTATTATTATTATTATTATTATTATTATTATTATTATTATTATTAATTGGATTTATATATCGCTCTATACCCAGGTGTTTCAGGGCAGTTCACAGAATAAAATCAAGATATAGAACCACAAAATCCGTAATAAAAATAAAAACAACCCAATAGCCCGCCCCCCCCAAAAAAAAAACTTTTAAAAGGGCATAGGATGTAAATCAGATCAAGCAAAGGCCTGGTTAAAAAGGAACATTTTTGCCTGGCACCTAAAAGTGCATAATGAAGGTGCCAGGTGAACTTTCCTGGGGAGAGCATTCCACAGACGGGGAGCCGGTGCAGAGAAGGCCCGTTCTTGTGTTGCCAGCCTCCAGACCTCTCGAGGAGGCGGCACACGAAGGAGGGCATGTGCGTGTGATGTCACACTTCTGCGTTACATTGTGGGCACCCACAATCTTTGGCATGAGAGGACGCCTATGGAAGCCACCAAGTCAGAGGGAACCAGGTTGTGGAAGGTTGGTTTAGTGGCCTGTCCTATTACTCCAACTTTAAGAAGTGCACTTACACCAACACAGTCCTATACATATCTACTATATAAAAAAAAAAGTGTATTAAGTTCAACAGGGCTTACTCACTGTTTATAGGATCACAGTCTTAAATATTTAGATGAATAGATATGTGGATTAAAATAACAATGGAGAGAGTTCACTCCAACTGGAAAACATTAATACAGCGTCTGAAACTCTTGAGTCATCTCATCTCACGGTATGTTCTTCATGCCTGTATCTGCCTAGTGGATACAGAAAGAAAGTCAATATTCACATGCTGAGGCTTCTTATTTGCAGAGTCTGCTTGAAAGTTACAATGGGGAGATTGCGGGAGAAACTGCTAAGGCAAGTAATCTGGAAAATACTTGAGATAAATATTAACTGTTTTGCAGGGAGCATTAGAACCAAGAATTTGAAAAACAAGTGCAGAAACATCTTTGCATACATTTTTAAGGGGGAGCCATGTAGCCCAGTCTTGTCTACTCAGCAATTAATGCTGCTGTGCAATTGGGTTTATTCCCAAGTGTGCATAGGATAAGTCTTAGGCATAGTGAGAACTAAACCTGGTAAGATTTGCTTTCAAGAAATTCAAATAAAACCAGGCTACAAATTATTAAAGGCAAATAAATTTCTAAGAGTTGGCTCAATTGGTACTTAGAGAGTCTAAAGTGGCTTGGGCAACCCAGCCAGATGGGTTGGGTATAAATAATAAAAATTATTTATT
This sequence comes from Podarcis bocagei, assembly GCF_964188305.1. NCBI lineage: Eukaryota > Metazoa > Chordata > Lepidosauria > Squamata > Lacertidae > Podarcis > Podarcis bocagei. Next base: position 108,914,666 of record NC_138125.1, read on the forward strand.
TATTTAATCATCATCACCATTATTAAGTGTATGTTCCTATGAGCAAATTGTAATGGGTAAACTAAGAGCTGATGGATATTGGCTGCAGCAACCACTAGGATAATTCCTCTGAAGATTTGGACTGAAGTGTCACTAGTATGCAGGTTACAGTATCTTCCACCTCTTTGCTATCTACTTATCTCACAAAGGATGCCTAACTTCTGAAGAAGGAAGTGTTACCCAGATGGATGAGGGTGAGCAAGCTGGAACTGAAGCCATCACATTGGGACATTTGTTTGTTAAGCTTTTGATTTCTCCAGAACTGTTAATCTGCTAGATGGTAAGCAAATATGAAAAGGTATGGGTGGGTGAAGCTATCTCTGTCGGAATTTTGTACGACGAGGCAACTAACATTCAAATGGGGCTGTTTTCATAGCTGATGTATGTACTACACATTAATTGTGAAAATAATGTTCTTTTTTATTTAAAAAAAATGGGGCTGTATTAGGTGCTATTCAGGTATCGGGCTGCATATCGTTAAAGCAGAAAGATACATACATGTAGCAACTATCCCTCTAGCTACATTAACACGAAAACCAGCTGTTACCCAGGATTGTCTGCCATTCTTAAGTGATACACACACGTTTGGAATTGGACAACCGGAAAACAACAAATTGTTCTTGTATTCACAAAGATAGAGATTAATTTAAGGTCATACTAGTTTTTTGTTTTTTTAAACACAAGAATGGCTGGTTCTTGTTTTTGCATAGAAAGGGGAATCATTATTGTATGTTTCTGCTTCTTAAGACACCTCTAGGCAACCTGATATCTGAGCAGCATCTAAAACACACACCCCCTTTTGAATGTTTGTTGCCTCCTCCATCACTTCATCATAAGCCCTTTACAAAATGCAGACAGAGATGGTCGCACCACCAGCCAAATATATGTTTTCTCCTCCCCACCCTTTTTATTTTCCCTTTTGTTTGCCACCTAGCCTGTTGAAGAGCTCTGGAAAGCTTAAAAGCTTGCATATGATTTTGTGACATTTTGGTTGGCTGTATAAAGGGATTGCCCAAATGTGGAATTTTAAACACATTCATCCACTTACACTGTGCTTATTGCCCACCCCTGCTGAAATCTACAAAGTTAGGAGACGTGAATGAAGAATGAAGACTCTGTGAAAACATCAGGGAATAAGATTGTGATAAAGTGAAAATGAATTTGAGATATAGTTTATAACAGGGATATAGAAATCCAGGCACCCACTAGCTACTCGTACCCTAGAAAACGGAATCTGACTTTCTACTACACAAGTCTGGAAGCAGGATATTTCACCTATATGGCTCCTAAGAAATCTTCTTCTTTGCAAAATTGTTTGCACTCCTGTATATTCCCCTCATTCTTGGAAGTGGAAAGAACTCTAAAATGTGCAAAGCAGCTTTCCCTAAACTCAGACTCTTCCCAGTCTTGCAATTGGCTAATCCCTTTGCCTTCCTGTTACCTCTGTCCAATCACATGCCAAGGTTTGTAACGATATATATGCCGCAGGTTATGAAAACAGCAGGAGTCTTTTCCAGCTGATTTATTCCTCGCAGTGTACGTGGAAATTGATCCTTAAAAAGAGAGAGAAGATGGTACACCTGAAGTTTAATGGAACACTGAAACAAACCAGCATCCCACTAAATTATCAGGCAAGAGCTAGCGACAGTGTTTTTTGTTTTTTTCTTCTAGTGGAAAAGAAAAAAAGGGTGATGCAATTAGAAATGTGTGGGTCTGGGATTTAAAAATATTTAACAATTATTTCCATTTAAAATAATTTTGGAAGAAAAATATTTTATACTTTGGGAAATAGTTTTTGACATTTTGGGGGAGTGGAGAAAGAACAATGGACCGTTTACAGGTCTACACCGTAGATTAATGAATCTAATTGAGTCTGTAGGGAAATGTTTCAGTTTAACTACTGGAACTAATTTATACATTCACTACATCGTAATAAGTCAATTTAAGTTTCTGGAAATAAAACTGGATATCCTGGGTATAGATTTGAACTATAAATTTCTGCAAGAAAGGAGTCTGTGTTCATTATACATTGTAAAATTACCATATGGACCTGTCAACACTTCTTAGCACAGCTTTGTAATAATGTCATTTAGTTTAACATTGTAATGTGCCGACTGAATTAATGCGTATGACAAAATGAATGCCTCCCAACCAGTGGTTTTGAGGGAAGTTTGGAACTATGTATTGTGGTTGTACAGACAAATCTCTCCTTATTTACAAAATCAACACCTACCCTTTGATTGAGCATGATTTGTGTTATTTTGTTTCTCTTCCTGTACCAGCTTGAGACCCTTCCATTTTCGTCTCACAACCAAAAGCCAAATCTGAATAGTTGCCAGACGACCAAAAACATGCACATAATCAAAGTTCTGAATAAATGAGATGCTATTTTCTCATGGCTAACGCACCATCATAATGCATGGGAAATACCCTATTAACTCAAAATATAACTTCAGATGATTTAGGCTCCAGCAATGGGTGTTTCAACTCTAGCCTTCTCTTTGTCTAGATATGCTTCCTTACACATCAGTCATTGCTAGGACTTCATTGATTGGCTGAAAATGCTGAAAGGTGGGTGCAGGCTGGTTTCTCAGAAATCAAATTAAGGTAATGAAGTTTGCATTTTTTGCATTGTATCTCAAGTTCTACAAGGACTAAAGACTTGCTTCTCTTCAGGTGGGGGAAAGCTGAGAAGCCAAGGAATGCTGCTCAACCTACTCACCTAAACCACAAACACCCATAAGTGTGGGGGGGGTCAGAGTTAAGAATACCACAAAATGTATATTTTCTATGGAAGAAGAAACTTGACGCCTTAAAATCAAACAAACCACAAACACTTGACAGAATGTATCTAGTCAGCAAATAATATTTCACCGACCTGAGCCATGCTGATCAAGGAACGGCTCAGTTCTTTCCAGCTTGGTCTGATATTCACAGCAATCACTAGAAAGTGAGAGAAACACCCTCTAGCCCTCTAAAATAAAAACATCACCGAGCATGTGTAGCTCAAGTGTCACAACCTTCTAAAATTCACTTTGCCCCAGATTCGTGGTAGCGATGGTGGACCAGGAAGGATAGGGTCTAACTAGTATTTGCTGGTATAAGCTCTGCGTTAGCTTCAGTCAGTTTAATTGCACCACAGAAGTGCCTGCCTCATATATTGTTCAGCCTTGATATAATGGAATGGAAAATGCCCAGCAAATTTTAAAGGAACTATTGGAAAGACTATTCAAGGCAGCAGAGATATGAGATGATCAGAGCCCCCCCCCCCCAAACTTTGAAGCATGGGAAGCCCAACAAAAAAATTATAATTTAGGCAGAATATTTGGACTATTTGATATGTATTTGTATAATTTGGAACATTAAATGTGATTTGATTGGATTGTTAAAATAGGAAACTTAATAAAAATGATTTATTTTTTTAAAGGAAAATGCCCAGCAAATACAATGGTCAAATGGTGTCACCCATATTCTGGTTAAACTGGTAATGGTAGATATGCTATTGATAGCCTTGAATTTGGGGTACACCAATTGGCCACAGATACCAAGCGCTATACGAAGCATCTTTCTAGAGTCAGGAAGGGTTAATCTGTGGCCCTCCATATTGTGGACTCCCAACTTCCATCAGCCCCAGTCAGCAGCAGCAGAGCATATGCCCGTGCTGCCGAGGGGGAGCGTGCTCCTGAGGGGGGTGGAGGGTGCCCTCCCAGGCACGGGATAGCCATTTGGGTGCAGTGCGCACGCCCTGCAGCCGGGGCAGAGAGAGACACCCTAAGAGGCAGAGCAAGCCACCGATGGCGGACATTCTGCGCACCGTGCGCCCGCTACTCCCAAGCCTCTCCCAGCTGTCAAAACGAAGGGGGAAGGAGGAATGCTGTCAATGTCACCCCCCCCAGCAAGGACACCCAGGGCAATCCGCCTCCACTGCACCCCCTTTTTCTGCCCCTGCCAGTCGGCATGGTTAATGGGCACAGGTGACGGTAGTTGTAGTCCAACAATATCAGGAAGGGCTCAGCCTCAAAATTTCGTTCACACAACAAGAATACCTTCCCCCACTGAACTGACAAACAGACTGTTAACATGGGGGGGGGGGGGCTAAAAAGAGGTTTGTGGTTGGCATAGAAGACCGTCGAATGAAAAGCCTGTCTGGGTCTACTTGCACTGTATCTTTCGAGTCTTGGATTACAGCCAAGATGACTAACTGGACCAACATAACTCAGTTCTCCTCTTGAGGCTGACAAAAAAACCCACTCAAGTCAGCAGACAAATTCCAAATAATTCAACAGGCTTGGGTCCTTTATGAGCATTCTTATTATATGAAAGCACTATTGTGAAATATTTGACATTTCCTTTCATTATTTGCCCTCAACGTTGATTTTAGGATTCTGGCTGTAACTCGCATTGTGGTCAATTATCTTGCAGGAGGATCCGATGTGGGAGGACGGCAAGATTTTATATCTTGTGAAAACAAACCAATGTGCTTTGTGTTGACACAAAACTAAAATAATATTAAGTGTTCATTGTATGAAACTCATTAAATACACAGTTAAGGATTAAACGGCTCCTGAAATGCTGTATTTCCATGGGATGTGTGAAGCTGCACACACACCAAAAAAAAACTGGCTGCAGAAGCTTATGGGGGGAAAGTAATCTAAAATGCTTTTTTCACAAATATTGTGTCTTATTATGCTGTCCTTAAATGGTGTGCTCCAGTGTTGTCCCATTTGCTGCGGGAAATTTGAGGCTTGGAATTTCAGATAGTCATTCATGACTCTTCTGTAGCCAGTGGCAATTCCTCCAAAAGAATAAGGGGGGAAAGGAAGGAGAGAAGAGGGGGGGAATTGTATCCTAACTTCTGAATATCAAAAGAAAACTTAATATGCTACAACACAGGTATAGAACAAGCCTGCACAACTTTCAACACACCAATTGCTACCTGTGATTCCTGCATTGCAGCGAGTTGGACTAGATGACCCTATGGCCCCTCTTCCAACTCCACAATCCTATGATTCTAAGTTGAGCGCAGGCCACCAGCACCTATATTGCAGCTGCTTAACAACCCTGCATTTCTTTTACAGTTCTGGGTAGGAATCGAAAACAAGTTTATTATAGTCCAAAAAAGCTACCTTACATGGCTGAGACTAGCTGAATTTAGCTTGGTAGGTAACATCATTTGCGGCTGGTATAGAATAACGTTGATAGTGTCAATGCTGCACAGGGCTCCACCTTGCAAGGTGTTGACCAATTTCTGGGTGGGGGCAAGTGTACTCAAAACTACATTCAATTCCCAGTGAAGCCTGCAGAGTTCGAGAGCACTCATCACTTCTAGATGTTAGGTCGCATAGTGAGTGATCCCGAAAATGCTGACAGCCACAATCATAATTGTAGTGCCTTTACAAATTCTTACAGTGCAGTGATTTCACCTTTATGCAAATGATCATATAACGATGCAGTTTGAATGCTCCCAGCACAGCAGCCAGGTGGAGAGATACCTCTTTCTGAATTCCTCTTTGTTACATCAGAAAATTATGGTAATGTGTACTGCATTCTTAAGGAAATGCTTCCTTTATGGATCTCAGAGCTATTATGGCTAAGGAGCACAGTTCCACAGAGGGCCGGGGGCGGGGTATTTAAGCTGAGTGTAGATTTTGGAACCCCAAACAAGATTTTCTCCCAAGGAGTCCTATTCACATAGATTTTATTTTTTAAATGTATTTATAATACACTTTCTGATTAAAAGTCATGGTTGTGGCTAAGAAAGCATTGAAAACGAGATAAAATTGTTGCTTAAAAAAACCCAACCACACCTAATTATGTAGACAAATGAATCAGAGCATCAAAAACAGGTAAAAATGTAAACAGAGCCACCTCCAAGATCTCTAGAGTACCTGGGCCTCGTGTCTAAGTGCCAGCGAGGGGGAAAGTTTCCCTTTGGAAAGGATTTTGATCACTTTGGTGCAAGTGGAAAGTTGGGAAAGCACTCCAGCACTGGCAGGAGGATATTAGACATACCTACGCATGGCAAACTCAAGAAACACAGTCTTACTTTGAAGTAAATCTTGTGGAGCTCAATGGCATTTACCCCGTACCAAGGGTGATTAGGATTGTCATCCTAAGACCACATTGCAGTTCTAAGTTTTAGACGTATTTACTTGGAAGTAACCAATCAAATTGTGGTGCTGGAGGAGACTCTTGAGAGTCCCATGGACTGCAAGAAGATCAAACCTATCCATTCTGAAGGAAATCAGCCCTGAGTGCTCACATGAAGGACAGATCGTGAAGCTGAGGCTCCAATACTTTGGCCACCTCATGAGAAGAGAAGACTCCCTGGAAAAGACCCTGATGTTGGGAAAGATGGAGGGCACAAGGAGAAGGGGACAACAGAGGATGAGATGGTTGGACAGTGTTCTCAAAGCTACCAGCATGAGTTTGACCAAACTGCGGGAGGCAGTGGAAGACAGAAGTGCCTGGCGTGCTCTGGTCCATGGGGTCACGAAGAGTCGGACACGACTAAACGACTAAACAACAACAACAACAACAACCAATCAAAGTAAGCCATACAGAGAGAGCGAGCAAGCAGGCGAGCAAGGGAAGAAAGGCTGGGCAGCCAGGTGGAGGACAGACATGCACACACCACACACTTACATGCGCCTGCCGCAACCGCTATGCTTTCCTTGCTCATCCTGGAGGCAAGCTGGAAACAGAGGGCGGTACCTGGCTGTGGGGAGGCAGCCAGGAGGAGTGGGGGGGTATGCAGGTGGGTGGGGGAAGCCAATATTGAGGGGGCTGTGCTCCCAGATGAAAATTATTGGGAAAGGGGGCCAAGGGATCCCAATCTAGATTTGGCACCTATGCCCTCCAGCACTGAAGTGGTAACACTGATTTCACACACCTTCACACAGATCTGGGAAATCTGGAATTTCAAATGTTGTTGACCAGACAAGATTTGCATATTACAAATTTCAGGTGCACTGGATAAAAGAACTGTGAAAAAACAAAAGCAAAGGGGGGTGGGAATGAAGGAGTCCACATTCCAACCAACGGAGGTGTGTTAATTTTGTTTTTCAGTTACATTTGTGCACCCCTACTGAGCAATACCATTTCAGTTGTTACATTTTCCCTAAGCTTTTGCATCTAGAAAAACAAAGGAGGGGGCGATATTATTTAGAAATTTACGTGCCGCCATTTGGCAAAAGGCCACAGGGCATTTTACAGGGTAACAACAACATAAGAGCCATACAACCCAGTAACTTTGCAAACAAACACAACCGTTTCAATACAACTCCTAATGAAAGCAGCAACGTCAAACTAGACATTGGAATCAGACCTTCATGTGCTGAAGAAAGAAAACATCTGCCAAATGCTCTGCATCATGGAGAGTTATTAGTATATGGATTTAGTTACTGTAGTTAAGTATGTTTTGCTATTCAGGGCATGTCTTACCATCAGGGTTGCTATTAAAAAAGATGCAGAGCCCTCTTGTTGCACATCAAGGGGGCACTCATCTGCATATGCCACTTGAAGGGAAGCTCATAGCTGTCGAAAGGCTACTTCTCAATTCCCCAGGTATTTTAAATGACCAAACAACCTGAGCACTGAAACTGATTTCCGAAAAAAAGAAAGAAAAGATGTTACTATTTGCTACTACCTAGTTCTAGATAGAGAGTATTTTTCTCCCATGAAATCTGAATTCATCGCAACATAATGGGGAGTCTCTCTTGATGAGTTGGCCACATTTTGTTGGGCAAAGGAGTCTGTGGACTCAGGAAGTGGCTGCATCAATATCAGATTCCCTTCCTTCCCCATATAAGGGTAGATAATTCTATGGAGCATTGCTTTTCTAGGATGAGCAAGCTTTGGTCGTATTCAAGGGTTGTAGTATTCCAGTGGTCCAGTTTAGCTTGCACATTCCTCCCTCTCGTGTGTGTGTGTGTGTGTGTGTGTGTGTGTGTGTGTGTGTGTGTGTGTGTGTTAGGCACCCCAAAGGAATTTACAATAATACAAAATGTGTATGAAATTTAATGAACAATGCAAATATAAAATATTAACACAGTACTCTAACCCCCACTTATCCCAAGTTGCTGGATTGAATGGAGATCTGCCCAACTCACCCATCTAAGCCAGCCTGTTAGCAGCTGCCCCCAAAAGAATGCTGCAAGCACCAGCCTGTTGGTGCTAGCTTCTCCCTTCCACCAACTGGAGGAGGCAAGAGGGAGATCTACTAGTAGTATCTCCATGGGTGGGGGCCAGTGGAATGCCCTAAAACGGGGAATTTCAAGGATGGAGCATGGGGCTGCGCCAGCTATTGTGTGATGACATCGGGCTCAAACCAGATCTAATTACTTGTGCAGTCTGGAAACAGCACAGCAATTGCTCTGCATCAGATCCAGTTGTCCTGTCCCGCTCCTTCCACCATGGCTGCAGTTGAGTGGCATGGCTGTGGAGGCAACTCCACAAAGCCCTGCTGATGCAACCTCATCTACCCTCCTTGTAAACAAATTAGAATGTATGCTCACTGAATAGCTAATGTAGCCTGACCTCCCTGCACGCAAATCAGGATGAATGCTCAATAAACCAGTTGTCCAAACGTGGTCGAAGCGTGTTCATCCAAAAAGAATGTCATGGAAAGCAGCACAAAATATCTACACCTACACACAAGGATGAACACCAGTAACCACTAGAGGCCTGACCATCAGTGTTATCCAAATACTGGGGGAAATAAAACACCTCTGCCTGGTACCAGAAAGATGACAAAGTCAGTGCCAGGAGACCTGCCTTGGAGAAGGCATTCCACAATCAGGGGGTACCATAGAAAAAGGCTCATTCTCCCATTACCACCCTCCAAATATCTCTTGGACTGGATCTCAGATCTCAGAGTCCAGATAGGTTCATTGAAGAAAGGCAGTCCATGGGGTGTTGGCATCCCAAGCTGTGCAAGTCTTTATAGGTCAGAACCAGCACCTTGAATTGGGCCAGGAAGCAGTGCAGGTGGGCCAGAACTGGAATTTTATGTTCAGACTTGTGAAATCCATTCAGTAATCTGGCTGCCACATTGTACACTAGCTGCAATTTCCAGTTGGGAACAAACTGCAGATTCTTGTTACATCTGAATATTGAAAATGTGGTTTGTTCAAACTAGAATAATAAAAAAAAACACACCACAGATTGATCCTGGTTTTACTGAATCATGGTTTGAACAAATCATAGTTTCTCATATTTTGACTCTGGGCAACTCTGGATTGTTCCAGGCCCCAAACAGAATTTTTATTACACATTTTGGAATGGTTTCTAATTTGCTGGGAGCCATCATGAACACTCTGATCACGAAAAGAAGACAGGGTATAGGTTTTCTTAAATAAGTAAATGTTTTGGAGGAAACATGCAGTGACGAGATGTCAGCATGAGGTAAGCAATAATATATTTTCCTGGGTGGGGAGGAAAGAGAGGACTCAGTATTGGAATGGTGTTTTGGCAGCAGTACCATGTCTCTGCATAATATAGTTACTCCTCCAGGAACCCCAAGCCCATCACTCACTGCAATTTGATGACAGTCTTCCATTTAGGCCTTTTATGAGGAAAATATATTTCATTGCAGTTGGCAAAAGAAATGCCCGCTTCCTAATGCAATATCATTTTCTTCTGGAATGAAGCAAGTCTGTACAGTTTAACTGCTAATGTTTACAATTGGATTTGATACTGCAAGATTTCCCTTAGGATGCAGTCTTAAGTAAGGAACAGCCGAATAGCTAAGATTCCGACCTCCGTGAATTAGTGGAATGGGCTAATCCTTGCAAACAGATAAAAATTTAAGATAGGATATTAAGATTTTTATCCAATTGCATAGATCTGTGTAGATCCAGACATATTGTGAGTTTATACAGGCAGCAACTGATAGGAAGAAATTAAATATAAACTCTGTGCCTTCTAATCCAATATCCTTCAGGACATTTTATTTCTAAGCACAGTTCTTTTATTTAACATGGACATATTGGGATTTTTTTAAATATTATTGTTATTATTATTAGCTGATTTAGCACTAAAGCCCAAATGATAAATCACAAATTAAATGCTAATGTACAGTCATTACCGAAATGTTGAATTCTGTTTTCCATCTACGGTTATAATAGTTAATGTCACCACTTGTACAATCCCGGTGGCACCAGCCTATAAAAAGAAGATGATAAAAGTTTAGAGCATGAACTATAAATTCATCTCCTCCCCTGAAAATGAAAGGCAATTCAAGTTCAGGTAGAATATTTTATTTCACACAAACAACACCGAAAGAAATGTTAAGGATGGTTATATAGGAAGTAGAATGTTCTGCTGTTGTCACTCCACAATTCTAGATGGCATGACAAAGGGCTGAAGTCCTATTAGATTATTCCACCCCCAGCGGCATTTCCAAATGCAAGAAAAATGCACTAGGTGGAAACGGTATTTAATTGCATAGAGTTGTAATAGTGCAGTATCCTTGATTGTTATGCTAGGATTAAAAAAGTTAGGAAGCTGCCTTGCGCACTCTGCGTTAGACCACAGTGGCTGGAAGTTTAAGGACGGGCAGAAGGAAGTACTTCTTCACACATCACATAGATAAACTATGGAATTCATAATCGGAAGATGGAGTTATAACACTGGCCACCAACCAACTCAAATAGCTTTAAAGGGGTGGAGGTAGACAAATTCATGGAGGACAAGGATAGCCATGAGTACTGGCCACAATGTCTGTGTACTAGCTCCAGTATTGGAGGCTGTATTCCTCTGAATACTAGTTGCTAGGGATGGGGATGCGGGTGGCGCTGTGGTCTAAACCACTGAGCCTTTTGTGCTTGCCTATTGGAAGGTCGGCGGTTCGAATCCTCATGACAGGGTGAGCTCCTGTTGCTCGGTCCCTGCTCCTGCCAACCTAGCAGCTTGAAAGCACTCCAGTGCAAGTAGAAAAATAGGTACCGCTGTAGCGGGAAGGTAAACGGCATTTCCGTGTGCTCTGGTTTCCATCACAGTGTCCTGTTGTGCCAGAAGCGGTTTAGTCCTGCTGGCCACATGACCCAGAAAGCTGTCTGTGGACAAATGCCAGCTCCCTTGGCCTGAAAGCGAGATGAGTGCCACAACCCCTTAGTCACCTTTGACTGGACTTAACTGTCCAGGGGTCCTTTACCTTTTTTTACCTAATTGCTAGGGAGCACAAGTGGGGAGAGTGCTGTTGTGCTCATGTCCTGTTTGTGTGCTTCCCATAGGCATCTGGTTGGCCACTGGGAGAACAGAATGCTGGACTAGGTGAGCAGGGCTCTTCTTCCATTTGTATGACCCACCTTCTGCCTGTTGATGATCTACCCACCTTCTACAGATCAATGTTTTTAATTGACGCTGTCATAATTCTCCAAATACTCATACTGCTCTCTCCAGCAGACCCTGACATCACACCAACTTTTACTAAAATGTGATTTATCCTCATCACCATTGAAAAACTACACTAGCACAAGATCAGAACTTCACTGGGAACTGAGACAAGTGGGTTACCCTCCTGCTTAAAGGTAAAGGGACCCCTGACCATTAGGTCCAGTCGTGACCGACTCTGGGGTTGCGGCACTCATCTCGCTTTATTGGCCGAGGGAGCCGGCGTACAGCTTCTGGGTCATGTGGCCAGCATGACTAAGCCGCTTCTGGCGAACCAGAGCAGCACACGGAAATGCCGTTTACCTTCCTGCTGGAGCGGTTCCTATTTATCTACTTGCACTTTGAGGTGCTTTTGAGCTGCTAGGTTGGCAGGAGCAGGGACCAAGCAACAGGAGCTCCTCCTGCTTAGGGTAGAACTAAAATCAAAGTGAAATTGGGCAAAGCAAGTCTGTCCTTTTCTGACTAAGGAACTGTCTTGGAACTCCAGAACTCTTCTGGAACAAGACATCACCCCAAATTCCCTATACCATGATATTCACCAGATATTCTTCAATAAGGTGCCTACAGAGTATAGTCTGAGAGGCTTTTGGAAAAGCCTGTCAAACCATACAGTGCATGGGAAGAGCTTAAAATACTAAACAAGTTTCAAAAGGGGGGATCAATAGGCAGGCTGACTGAGCAACTCCCTTCAGTTCCAGACAGAGCCCTGAAGGCCAAATTAGGTGTGACACCATTCACACAGTAAGCAATTCTGTGAATAGCATCTCATCTACTTTGGCCCTGAGAATATAAGCAAAGAGACTTCTTTTGGAATACAAACTCACGCCACTCTCTGTGTTCTCTTTGGAAAAGCCTGTTCACATGGGCAGTTATTCTACCAGTCCTTAGTTTATTTTAGGCTTGCCTGTTGCAGACCACTTTCATCTGCTTGGTTCTGTTTCATCCTGGCTCTTGCAGTTTTAATGGGACTGCGATTTAAATTATTTTAAACTGCCATGGGAGGAAGCCTTTTTGTCATGGCCAAAACGGTGGTACAGAACCCCATCACAAGTATAGGGATTTCGCTAGCATATCAAGCATATAGTGGCTGCACAAATAGGCATGGTGAGAAAATTCAGTCAGTTTTCTGCTCCCATGTTCCCCAACCAAACTAAAATATCCTTCCTAAAAGGGCAAGGAACTGCAGGATATCAACAAACAAAAATGCAAATTAAAAAATGTAAGCAAAAGGACTCCAACATGTGGCTGTGCACAGAAGATGCTGTCTAGATGAGAGCATTGTGTTCAGTGGGGTTCTCTGAGCATTGAGATGCACACAGCAAATGAGCACCTAATCCATGAGGTTCCAAAAGTCAAAGGTGATCAGATATGCTCCTGGTCACGTCACTTCTCACCTATATGAGAGGCTGTTATAAAAATGGTTTGTTTTAACGCTGGCAGCTCCCACAGACCAGGTATTTTAGGGTCAGTTCTGGTATTATAGTAAATGCTTTTAATGATTTGATTATCATAAGAATATCGGCTGATTATTTGTTCTGATTGCTCATTAAGGTGTTTTCTCCTGCCTGAGGAAATGTAGAAAGCTCTCTTATACCAGGGCCAGGCTCAGATCACTGGTTGATCAATATCAGATATCTCCAGGATATCAGAAAGTGGACTTTTCTAGCCCTGCCAGTGATTGAACTGGGATATTTTGCATGCAGAGGATGTACTCTACCAATGAGCTACAGTCCTTCTCTAAAAAAACCATCTGATCAGGTAAAACTGATGGGTAAACCAGTAATAATGAAAAGCCGTAACAACTGCAGTTAGTGCTAATTTGCAAAACAAAATTTAAAAGGTCCCTGAAAGTAATTTCAAAATCCTTTATCCTGCTATCCACTTTGCATTTACCATGGTTACAAATAATATCTAGTTCCAAATATATATGATTAAGATGGTTGTGACATATGACTACAGAATCTTTATATCATATATTTGTCTGCTCTTGTGAAAGAGTTCTCTGGCATGGTACTGGGCGGGGGGCGGTTGTGGATTTATGTTCCTTTACAAACCCCTCTTACTCTCCTTAGGAAAAAAAATCTGTTTAAAAAGATTTCTGCATAAATACAATAGCTCCCTCTGCAGGTCTTGAAAAAAAAATCAATTTAAACCCCATAAAAACATGTATCCATCACTATGGTACTTTTAATTAAAGTAGACGCTAATAATGTGCTATTCATTCCATGCTAATTGCAATTTATTTTCACACAGATTAATGCAATATATGAATGTGATCATTGCTATGAATTTTATTTTGTGTGCTAGCATTGTATTCAAATCCACTTTCATTTTGAGAATGCTAGATCTCCTTAACCGCTACTCCACTGACTGTGTTACTTGTGTCAAAATGTGTTGTTCCGATTACAAAATGTATTTTTCTTAACTCTTTGGCTGCCTGACCATCAGCATGAGTTCATCTCTGGAAACAAAAGGCCCAAGTGTAGTTCCATGTTCATTCCTTTGTATGTCATATGAAAAACAACCTCTTCACCCCTTTATGCTTTGATTTTTGCTCTGAAACAAGAGGACTGAGGATAGTATCTCCTACACCCGACATATCATTAAGTTTTGTTTTGAATCACACACTCGCCCCTGAAATTATTGGTTTTCCTTGCTCCGGTGCCCGAACGTCCAACTGGGGCTACTTTGAACAATACTAACCCAGCCATTGCATAGAGGGAGACATTCTTCCCATCCATTGTGTCACTGTCTCTGTCTCTGTTATCCCTGGACATCTACCCAGGGACATCACATCCAAATTATGGACTATGCACACAAAATCCGACATACATAGATCAAAACCACATGGTCCGATAAAATCCGGGAGCTGAGCATTCATTTTTGGCCTGTGAAAATAGGCTTTTACATGCATAGGGCATCAGCTGGATATGCCATCGCCACATAGACAAGTGAAGATTGTGATGGTGGGCACAGTGCGCCAGTGTGCCATGCCACGTGATAGACAAGATTGCTGTTATTTGAACTGGCCCTTGGGAAAGTGGCAACAGGAAATAATTTCACAGGTAAAGTATTCTGGAAAGTTGAACTAATTCAGTAATGGTTTTTAGGGGGTGGTGGAAATAGCCCTCCTTTTAGTGTGCTCATTGATATTGACACTGTTCTATAGGACCAAGTTGCACAGTAGATTGGCATGGAGTTTGCACCACATGATACCACATGGGTAAGTGAAACTGCACAGTATGAGGGGAGAAAGACCCAGTGTGCTATGCAAACAGGCTGCATTGAGCATGGCCATTTACGCATTGCGCAAACAAATGCCCCCTCCCCGCAAAAAGAAGCACAGCACCAAAAAGAGACAGCAAAAGAAGACACAGATTTGCATTAAACTTATATGTGCAGGTATATATGTAGAAATGCAAAATTTGACGTTGTCACTTTAAATTGAACAGAAATATAACACATCTTACCATAGTGGGGAAGTCAATGATAAGGTGACCGTTGTGCCATTTCAGTTTGCTGCCTAAGTATTTAGTGTTGAGGTAGGCCACCTCAAGGAGCACCCCACTCTCCCTTCTTATGGTTCCCAGACTGAACAGCCCCTCTCACAGAAGACTCCTTCAATCAGAGGACTCGCCTCTGTAAAATAGGAGAGGAGGTGGTCCCTCTTAGCCATACTTGGCAGCAACCATCTGCCAGCACATATAGATTGCCGCAAAGGTTTTACAATGTGTTGCATTAACTAACGTTTGAAAGGGCACCCAACCCTGCTTCTGTGTATCTGGAGAGGGATGGTGGAAAAAAGAGGGATGCAGATTATTATGAGGCGTTTTAAGTGCTCAGCCCAAGTTACACATTGCTATCTAGGGAAGAACCTTTTTAATTTTACATTTATGTTGTATATTGATTTCCTTTGAAAGTGTTGACAAGGGCTATTACTAGTACCTGTCTAGTTAATACTTAATGGCGGTTATGCTCCTATGTCAAATGGGAACAATCTCACCTTGCACACAACTGAACACATTTCTGCACACATATTACTTGTGCAGGGATGGTTGTTGTTGTTTTTTAATCTATATGTTCAAACCCAGTTACCATCTATGTCCATCTATGAAAAATGAAAGTCTGCAAGCAAAATCGTTTCTCCATGTTTATGGCAGATTGCACTTCACTATTATTAACTGAGATTTTTCTGGTGGTCTCTCAACATGTTGATGCTGTTTTGTGAGGCTGTTTGCGGAACAGCTCGTGCTGATACTAACATATCCCTGAGGATTTGGAACAAACAAAAAAGCAAAATGTTGGGTCTAAGCCGAGATCACTCATTTGGTTTCAGTTGGGGTTTTTTCTTCCCCAATCAAAAAGCACCTCTATTTTTTATAATGACTTTTGGCACCTCTCTCGTTTTCTTGCAGTGGGAGGGCGGGCATTCATTTCTCACTTCCAATAGGCCAGAAGCCATCCAAGCAAGCCCCAAATGGACAAACGCCCAATGATGGATGTGTTCTGCCCCTGAAGTAGCCCATGTGATTGTGGGCATGGCTAAGGACATGACTTCTGATTGGCTGGTGAAGAGCGCTTCCCAAGGATGTAAACAGACAGGCTACGGGTTCATATCAAGCTCAGTCCAACCAGTTCTCCCCTCAGTATGGCCCCTAGGGACTGCACAGCTCATGCCTGATTTTATTCCCTCCCCCCTTTTAATTAAGAAGTATGTAGCCATTTTTGTTAGCGATGCCTGTGAGTGCTCCTGTAGGGAGAGCAAAAGCATGCCAAGATAAACGGAATGTGTTGTAGGTGTTAGGAAGACGAATTA
Source organism: Podarcis bocagei (assembly GCF_964188305.1). Classification (NCBI taxonomy): domain Eukaryota; kingdom Metazoa; phylum Chordata; class Lepidosauria; order Squamata; family Lacertidae; genus Podarcis; species Podarcis bocagei. Next base: position 108,930,915 of record NC_138125.1, read on the forward strand.
ATTTTGGATGAGCCAACCTCAACTTTCAAATTTCCTAACCTCCATCTGGTTAGCTATGCAGCTTTAATATTCTTTTAACAGATGCTTAATTTCCCTACCACCACCTCAAATGTATTTTACACATGTGATTGCATGCTGCCTCCTGAATGATTCCTCAAAGGGCCTAACTAGTACATATGGGGCTGTGTACACACAGAGCACCTGTAAAACGCCATTTCCTCCAAATAATCCTGGGAACTGGTTTATTTAGGGTGCTGGGAAATCAACCTCTGTGAGGGGTAAGCTGGAGTTCCCAAGGTTCTTTGGGGGCAAATAATGTCCTTTATACGTTATTTAATTGTATGGTGTGTATGCCGCAGGGTCCCAGGCCCCAACGAGCTTAGACAGCTGCCCTTGCTGTTTGCAGGCACAAACAGTCCCTCCTTCTCTGTCTTCTTGTCATACCAGAGAAGCCCTGGGAGAGTAAGCAGCCCCACCTAACACTCCCCCTTGGTCTCCCCTTATGTTCTTAGAGCAAGCAAGCAGCAAACTGTTTAGGAAATATCTGTTTGTGTTTTCAGATATACATTGAGAGCTCTGTGGTGGAAAAATTGTCCACAAAGGTCACAAGGGACAAGAAATATGGGCACCAAACATGATTCTGAAGAATCATAACTTTACTTAATTGAAAGAGGACCACCAGAAACTCATGGACACTTAGGTAAATGGGTACTTTGGTACATGACTGCTCAGACTTGACTTAAGTAGTGACTGTTTTTATCTAAATTGGACCAATGTACTACAGTGGATAACCAGTTTCTTGGGGAAGAGAGTAAATTCTTGTTTTATATGTTTTGCTGTTTTATTTGGGGAAACTCTCTCTATATATACAGTGGTACCTTGGGTTACAGACGCTTCAGGTTACAGATGCTTCAGGTTACAGACTCCGCTAACCCAGAAATAGTACCTCGGGTTAAGAACTTTGCTTCAGGATGAGAACAGAAATCGTGCTCCGGCAGCACGGCGGCAGCAGGAGGCCCCATTAGCTAAAGTGGTGCTTCAGGTTAAGAACAGTTTCAGGTTAAGAACGGACCTCCAGAACGAATTAAGTTCTTAACCTAAGGTACCACACTATATATATATATATATATATATATATATATATATATATATATATACACACACTATACACACACACACACACACACACACACACACATATATATATACACACAGAGAGAGAGAAGAGGGATAGAAGGATTAACTATAATCTGTGGTGGATTACATATAGCTTAACCAAAATAAATTATTACCAAATAGCAACAATGTATAAAGCCAATGAAAATGGAATATTCACAACTGAGGGATGTATAACCTCTCCTTTGACACTCCTATTTATTTATTTGCATTATACAGTAATGGGGGAACACCAAGATTCTGCTTCATAGGATAGCTTATCAGTAGAATCGAACCCTCATGGCAATGTTCTGTCTCCACTGTTAGAGGCAGCATTCTCCTGAATATCAGTTGCTGGAAACTGCTGGAGGAGAAAGTGCTGTTGCACTCAGGCCCTTGTGGGATTCCCAGAGACACCTGGTTGGCCACAGTGAGAGCAAGATGCTGGGCAAGATCCAGCAGGCACTTTTTACGTGCTTATGTTCATGACACCAAAAGCTCATATAGGTCAAGGTGCAATGGTAATCCCATATTCTGGCACAGCTTTCTGTTGAACTGGAGAACAGGTTCCTGCACATTCAACCATGTACTCAAATAGGGTTCGCGATGCTCCAGGGCACCCATGGTAGCATGATGTGTGAAAATACCTTAAGCTCTCCATTGCAAACCTCCACAGAATATCTGAGGAATAAGGGCCCTTGCCAAGCACTACAATATTTCATGTGCTCCTTCTTCATAAAATGATGACAGTATGAGTAGTTGGGTCTAGCAGAGTTATTCCTGCAGTTCACTTGGTGCAGAAACAGCTTTAAAATCGGAAGGTCTTTGACAGCTTAACTTTCCTCCCTCCTCGTCTCCTCCCACCTCCCTTATTATCAGCTGCCACACAAAGAATGAGAGAAGAATGTGATAATGTGTTCCATTATCCTTTCTGTCCAGCTTTTTAGTGGCTGGCAGTATTTGCTCCAGTCTTGCCTCCGAGCCGTATATTTCAATGTCAAGGGGGCTTATGCAATATTTAAGCTTGCATTACACTAAATTAATCTTAACATGAAAAATCTTTTGATTGCATAGGATGTTTTTGTCACTGACTGATCGACTAATTCATTTTATTCATATAGAAAGAGTAAGTCCTGACTTCTGTATATAAGCAGCAAGGATTGGGAATTCCTGTCTGTCTCACACTAGCCGAAATCAAACTACTGATGCTTTGCAAAAAATCATCATCATCATTATTTGTTCTATTTTTAAACCATCTTAGGACTTCTTGGAGGGACGTGGGTGGCGCTGTGGTCTAAACCACTGAACCTCTTGGGCTTGCCGATCAGAAGGTTGGCGGTTTGAATCCATGCGATGGAGTGAGCTCCTGTTGCTCGGGCCCAGCTCCTGCCAACCTAGCAGTTTGAAAGCACACCAAAAAGTGCAAGTAGATAAATAGGTACCACTCTAGTGGGAAGGTAAACGGCGTTTCCATGTGCTGCTCTGGTTTCGGTGTTCCATTGTGCCAGAAGCGGCTTAGTCATGCTGGCCACATAACCCAGAAAAACTGTCTGTGGACGAACGCTGGCTCCCTCAGCCTGTAAAGCGAGGTGAGCACCGCAACCCCAGAGGCATCTGTGACTGGACCTAATGGTCATGGGTACCTTTACCTTTGCCTTTAGGACTGCTTGGAGAATATTTGTAAAAACAATACAGTTTCAGGGTATATCTGAAAAAAGAATAATTGGGTAATCATAAAGAAGACTTTAGGAATGTCATAAGAGCCCCACTGGATTAAACCAATGACCCATATAGTCCAGTATCCTGTTCTCACCATAGCCAACTAGTCTATGGGATGCTCATAAGCAAGATCTTATGATATTCATGGACATATTACCTATGACAGTGGATGTAAAACTTAGTCATCAAGGCTAGTAATAATCATAAACAACAATCATTTCTAAAAAGAAACATTACACCATCATATAAGTACTGTAGCAGACATCATAATTACCCTGAGCTTGAACAATCAATTTCTTCCAAAAGCCTGGGTGGAAAGATAGGGTTTTGTTTGGGTGCCACTACCAAGAAGGTCCTATTCTGTATCACTGCACAAGGGGCTACATTTGCCAGAGGGGCAGTGAGACAGACCTCCCCTGCTGATCTCAGGGCGAGGGCTCGCTGATATACGGAAATATATTCCTTCAAAAATGTGACTGTGTCGTCAGGGATACCAATATCATAGTAGTAGTATTTTCCTGATCAGGAATTGAACAGGTAATCCTGAACAATGACGGAATTGTTGTCTGTTAGGAATGTGAGTGAACTGTATAAAATACCAGTTACAGCAACAATCTGAATCTATTGTGTATTTCACATAGCTCATTGCCTCTACAAGCCTATGTAAATATACCTTCGATTTATTTGAAATTCTGATTATCTACTTTTATGTCCCCAAGGCATTTGGATAATGATTGGAACTGCAAATCTCAGAAGATCATATTTTGATGTAAAACGGGCAATGGCAGAGAAGACAACCGAAGTTTAAATATTATTACCCAGGATTCAGTTTGCTCCAGAGCGGTTTATATTAAATGGGAGTGATTTCTTGCTGTTTCAAATGTTGCATTTTATTTTTTATTTTTTTACTGAAGCAACTTCTGCATCCAACAAAGAATGAAACAAACTAACACATAGATCATAATATGTAGCAATAACACAACAGCAAGTGATATGCAAGATTTGAGAAGCTGCAGTGGGTGGCAGTATCCCCACATGCACCGTCATACAGAAAACATGTGTGATTGTTCCGTGTATCAGTCTACATCTGAATCAGATTTTGTCCTTCAGTTAAATTTCTCCTGTGTACAAAATCTGCGACATATTTTGGAAGGTTGTTTACCTGTGATGCAGTTGGACACTTCCTAAAGATAAATTCTGACTAAATTCTAAATAATGTTTCCGAAGTTTGAGGAGCCGGCTCCCATCTGTGTATGGATGCAATTGGATACCAGTTTGAATCGGGGCGATGGACAGAACCTTTCAAAACCACATTGATTTTAAACATTGATTTCCAAACTGCACTTTATTTGTTTCTTAGAATTCCAGAGCAACGGTGGGTGTGATGCTGCTAGTATGTAATGTTTGAACCAGCCCTCATTCTTTGGCTATATCTCTGATTGAAAATTGAAATGTTTAGATTTATTAGTCCCTTCAAAGCCAATGAGCTGCAATTACTAGTCATTGATTCTAGCAGTAGGCAGCTAGTTGCTGAAGGCTTTTTCAGTAGAAAGAATTAAATAAACAACCAAGCTAATACTTCTGGATAAGGATATGAATACCAAAATGCATTAAAGGACATACAGTGGTACCTCAGGTTACAAACACCTCGGGTTACAAACACTTTGGGTTACAGACTCTGCTAACCTGGAAGTAGTACCTCGGGTTAAGAACTTTACCTCAGGATGAGAACAGAAGTCACATGGCGGCAGTGGGAGGCCCCATTAGCTAAAGTGGTAGCTCAGGTTAAGAACGGTTTCAGGTTAAGAACGGACCTCCGGAACGAATTAAGTTCGTAACCAGAGGTACCACTGTATAGCATCAGTTCAGTGAGGCTTAGGTGAGTAGTGAGATGTGCATAGAATGTCCATCTCCCCAGATGAACATCTGTAGCCATTTCAGGGGGGGGGGGCGTAAGTGTAAGGCTATATCCCTTGCTGGATCAAGGAAGTGCTGCTGTTTAACAATATGGTTGATTGTTCTGCACTTGGGAAGGGAAGGTACAAAATCCTACCCAGACATTTTTGACAGAAAAGAAATCAAAGTATTTTGCATAAACCAGGACTTTTACCTGAGACTAGTGAAATTTGATTTCCAAGCTTTCTGATTTTAAACGTATATTTCATGATTTGGCTGTACTCCCAACTATAACATGTTTAATTTCATTCCCCTGTTGCTGCTGTTGGGGGTTTTTTTTTGGTGTGCTTGAATATGACTTGCTTTGCACTGAATAATGAAATTTCTTTTTCCCCACCCCCACCCATGTTCCTTGATGCCTCGCCTTCCCAGGAAAGGGGGGGTGTATCCCACCTTATTACTAAATACAGGTCTCCTGCATGGACTAATTTGCTTCACCAAAACAGTGACCATTGTCAAATGCTTTGCATCACCATGGAAACAGTTGCCTTGGCCATACAAAGATCTGAGTACGCTACAAGACTCAGAGTTTCGGAGGAGTTGGACCCCCTTGTTTAAATCACAGTGGAAAGGTTTTAAGGGTAAATCTCTTATAGTCTTCTTCTTCCTTTTTTTGCAGTCTGAGCATTGCAGCACATTTGTCTTGATATAAGAGAGAACAGAAAATGGCTTTGCATCCCTCCTCTTCTCAGTGCCTTCTCATGCCATTACTCCAAGCACACAGAATCACGAATGCTTGTGCTGCTTCTGCTGCTGCCGTCGCCACCTGACTCAATCAAGTGGAGTGCATTGGATACCCACAGGCTACAAGTGCTGGAGAGGGGGGGGAGGGAGGAAGAACTGACTTGTATTTTAATTAATAGTGTGATACAGTATCTCAGCAGCAGCAGCAGCAGCTAGGCCCTTGGCAAGCTGATTTGCTGCATTCCTTACTTGAAGTATACAGTTTTCAATGTGTGGCCAATTCTGTCTCAAAATTTCTCTTGCAAATTTGTAGTATGAACTTTAAAAAAAATTGTAGGGTGCGGTCCTTCTCTTCCCACGCCCCACTCCCTTCCCCAAGAAAACAAGGAAAACAAGTGGTTACATAAGCTTCCACAATGAATTAGTTGCTTATAAAGGGAAAGTCTGGGCTCTTGGTAAAGAAAGAAAGGAACAGGCTGTTGATCAAAGTGCATGTTAAAACCAGTGCTTTTTTTTTTTCTTAAAAAATGTTTAGGGTTACTTTCATTCTGACTCAAGAAAATCACCATTTTATAGTTCAAATCGGGGGGGGGGGATAAATACAGTAAATGGACAAAAATACAAAGATTCACAAAATATTTAGGGGTATGCGTACCCCTGCGTACCCCCAGAAAAAAAGGACTAGTTAAAACCCTAACACTTATGGAATTGTAATGAAGAATCAAATGACCAGGTAATCAGAAAGATCCCTGAGAGTCTCAGAATAAACCCCTATGAGTTAGAAGGCTGATCTAGGTGGACAAATAGTTTAATTTGCGGTAAGGCAGTTTCCTATTTTCCGGACCTCCAAATATTAGATACCAAAACCTTCCAACCACTTACTCTTAAGTACACTCTTGGAAATCAAGGCAATGTACTGAAGGAGTAAACTATGCAGTTTCAGGTTCATGCAGTGAAATCGGTCCCTCTGATATCCATGGGTCTGAAGTGGGAATGGATAACTTGTGTCCCTCCAGTTGTTGCTCCCATCATCCCTGACCATTGGCCAAGTTAGTGACGGCTGATGGAAGTGGTAGGGCAGCAGAATCTTGAAGGCCACAGGTTAGCTATCCTGGATAGCTTTCCTGTTATATTGTGAGACGATATAGGAACATAGGAATCTGCCGTATACCAAATCAGATCATCAGATCATCTTGCTCAGTGTCCCTACACTGCCTGGCAGCAGATCTCCAGGGTTTCAGGAAGGAGATGCCAGCGATTGAACCTTGGACCTTCTGCATGAAAAGCAGATGGTCTACCGGCCCTTCCCTAGCATATAGGTCTAATTTTATCTTTTAGACTATTATGGTTGGCATATATAGCCTCCTCCCCATCCTTCCTCCGACTTTAAAAGTCACTGGGGAGAAAGACAGAAATCCAAGCGAAACTGTTTTGCTTTCCTAATTGAGTATCCTTAAGTCACATAGTCTTATAATATGCACACATTTTGTAAAAACAAAACAGCCCCTCACATCACAAATTAACAATGATTATTTATGCCCTCAGAAACCATGTTACCCAGCAGTGTTGTCAAAAGGTCAACCATTGCCTCAAACGGTGTAGAGCGCACAATGACCTAGAAGTACCATTGATAATGACCCTGTGGTTATGAGTCTTGAAGACTTAATCATTTGACATACAAGCAGCCCTAAGGCAGGCATAGCTGGCATTTTGGTTACCGAAACATGCACAGACAATATGCATTTTAAACCATTCTTGTTGTTTCTTTTGAAAGAAAGTGTGCCTGAGATAGCCAGTGGCCTACACAATGTCCTTTATTGTAACTGACTTCTCACTGCTGAAGCTCAGCGAGTTTAAAAAACAGGGCTGCCTACCATGCTAAGAATAGGGCTTCGTGTTTATTTAGGCTTTTGGTGCTCGCTCAAAGCACTTTCCATATATTATCTCAGCAATCTTCACAGTGACCCTATAAGTTGGGCCCAACTTGTCAGTCCCATGTTACAGATGATAAGGTTGGGACAGGCTGAGAGGCTGTATCTTGCCACAGGCCACCTACGGAGCTCATAGCTGAAGTGAAATTTGGGCGGCCACTTCTAATTTTCAACAGCAACAACAAAAAGAAGAGGAAATACTTCATATGCTAGATTTTAGGTATAGCTGCAGATTGAGAAATAGTTACTATTGTCTAAATAAAAATACATATCCCCAGAGCTATTTTTCTAGAACAAGAGGTGCTGGAACTCACCATGAACACCTCCCCTGTTCTCTTATAGTGGCAACGGTGCCCACCTGGGAGGTGCCAGAACTGAGTTCTGGCTGAAAAAATGCCCTGTATATCTGCTGTGATCTGAGTGACTTTTCAGTCTGCTGTCCAAATGCTGACTGTTGATGGACAACTTCAAGACTCCTGCTCTTCCTCCGTAAGCTTGGGCTGACAATGGAGGACCCTCCTTTTCCAAGGAGGACACAAGACCACCTGAGGCAATATGTGAACCAAAGACGGAATATGTGAACCAAAGACGGCTCATTGCATATGCCCTGTACTACCAAACCGCAACACTCTGTTTCTTAGCTGCACGCAGTACTACAGATTGATCCATAGGGAAACGTATGTGAAAAATGCCACACACATGTAATGCAACATCAGTGGAGATTTCTGGGGCTTTGGGGTGGGTGGGGACTAACTCATATCAAAAGCTTGAGGGGAATGGGTTGCTAGTGCAAGTTTTTGCATAATGCCAGTTATTAGTGCAGACATACCTGAATTATCCCTTAGTGTGTTTAGAAATCCTCTTAGAGGTTGAGTGATACACCTGCTGCCGTGGTCCTGTGCTGCCAACCACAGCAGAGCTCAGTGGAAGGAGAAGTCTGCCAACCAGCCAAGTCTCAGGGGGAGTACTTGCCTGGCGTCAGAGTACATAAACAAGGTCCAGTCCAGGCCTAAGGTCAGGAGTATCTCAGTTCACATAGTCAGACAATCTGGGGGGTCAAGAAAACCGAGGGTCCCAGGCCATGAGAAGCAAGAAGCAGAACGGTCTGGTCAGGAACGATGAATGTTGTTTCCAGAAACTGACAGAGGCTGGAAACCCTGCTTAAGAAAGCTGAAACCAGCTGGTTCTCATCAGGAGCAAGAAGGCCGATCAGCAGTAGCTGGAGTCACTTCGCCTTCTGCTCCTTCAGTCGGCTGCTCAGCAGGTGAAGCCGACTCCTGGCCCATGACACCTGCTTACAAACATCTCCACAACAAGCTGCCTCCAAAACAGGCACCGCAGCAATTGCTCATGAATAGTGCGTCTAGTTTTTACTGCCTAAGCAGTACTGTGCACCAGTAAAATCTGGACGCATTGCAAAAGGTATGGTTTTGGATTCAGGGTGAAATAAATGTCTCCAACTCATCCCAGTGTAAGTCACACTCACATTTCAACATACTACTTTGGTCTTGAGAATTGACCTTAGAAACCCCATTTGCCCTTTGCACCTACTGGTCTGTTCGGAAGCAATGGGGCCATGCTCTTCGCATAGTGTGTGCACATTGTTTGGGTTATCTCTATCTCTCTCTCTCACACACACACATATATATAATTCTGGTTGTGCTCCTATCCCTTAAAAAAAATCTGGTATGCGCTAGATGATTGTAATTACTGGAAAGCTTGATGGTGAGCATGCAATTTGCTTCAGCAGCTACTTGGCTTGTAGTTCTTAAGCACTGACAACTTTGTACAGTATACTGTCAGAATGTAATGCAATAAGCCATTATCATATTTTGATGGAACTATGACAGCTAAGTTGGGCTCTTACATTTCATGATTTAAAAAAAAAAGGTTTTGCTGATTTATCCTTAATACATCACATCACACTACACACACACATACACAAACAAACAAACAAACAACTGTGCTTTTAAGAAAAATGATTGCTTCTGTTATGGATTTCACGCAGCTAGGAAAACAAACCCGTCTACTTGCCATATGTTCCATTTTAATAAACTATACATTCATTTCGTTCAGCAACTTCAGCCTCTGGCTATCCATTGCCCTGTATATTAGTTTTAAATACACATTGCTTGCAATAACACATATCTGCCTCAAGTTAAGAAATGGTTAGATTTGCTTTATATTTGTGGTCCCATGGAAAACATTTATTCAATCCAAGGGAAAAATAAATGTGCTCCCTCAGCTCTGTCAAGTATAAACTGTTATTGATCCTCTAAATGAAATTTGTCCATGCTGATCGATCAAACACATTATCCCGCACCCACCCACCCCGCAGTCCATTACCAGCAATTGGAAACTCTCAAGCATCAATAGTTGTTTGATGGCACGGGCCTATAAATTGAGCCTATAAGCTTCCAATACCTGAGTTACTCTGCTTTGTTCTTCCCATGCCAAACAGTTCAACCTCTGAATATTTTCCCTTCTGAGAAGAAGGCTAAACAAAATTCAATTCAATAAAAACATGGGTGATATTTTTGTGTCATATAAGACTCAAGCAGCAGAGCAATGGCCATGGGTCTGGAAAGAAGTTGTTGAGAGAGACCATGGTACTGTTCACATAAAAAGTGTTGCAGACAATCTACTCTTTTGTAATATTTTTCTTTATCTTAGTCCACCTCCTAGAAAAGTGTTAAATAGTGGGTAGACATAGCAGACAACACAGTGATTTCTCCAAAGCAGCTCTTTATTTGTAAGCTGGACAGAACTGAACAGCAAACAGCTCAGCCGGCCTGCTTTTATAGGCAGCCGGCTGTCAACAATGTAGCAACAACAACCCAGGGTTTCCCGCCTAAACCAACTGACGTGGACCTGAGTGAAAACTACATACACAATACTCCTGCTGGCCAGGGTGAGAACTTCAATACATAACAAAAAGGGCCAAAGAATTCCTCCCAAATGTTCTCCACCATTTTTTGTAGTAGCCACCATTTTCCTATCACAATGCCCCAGAACAACTCTGTGTCTGAAGCATTGTGGAGGATACAAAATGGTGGCCAAGCTGCCAACACAGTTGCTGCTACTGGCACTTGCAATAGCACTAAAAGGGGGGGGGGATATTGTGCTACTGCAACTACTAATGGTGAGCAATCTTTGAGAAACTGTTGGAGAAATGTAGTGAAAGTGCCCCCCAATTTCTCTGCTCATAAACAGAGTGGAGAATTTTAAGGGACCATTTGTGTAAAACTCTAGTTAAGACTTGATAGACTTTAGGACTCTTCAGCTCTGATGTGGCACTAAAATGAAATACTCCATATAGATTCAGTGAGTTGAAAGGTGTAGGCCAGATTCCTTAGCATCACTCCCCAATTGGATGCTGAGACATGCTTTGACATCTTTGAGATCGCAGTCCATTACACCTGTGCCATTTTATCAGGGGACTGAGTAATATTAGTTATGAAAAATGGCTATGGGTTTGTGTTGAAATGGAAGAGCATCACCCCCATGTACCATTTTGTAAATGAAGTCAGGAAGCTATGCTCAGGAAACCTCAGCTGACTGTGGGCAAACCTACTGGTATGTTCATTTGTTGTTGCTCTTAATTAAAATTAAGGAAATCAAAAATAGATTAGAAGGGTTGTTGCCAGATTTGCTTGTCAGGCTGCAAGGATAAGGGAAAGTTATCGAAATCAATATGCTATTGATTGTGCATGTGAACACGCTGTCTGATACCTTTTATTTTCCTTGAGTACGCTAAAATATATGATGTTTGTGGTCTGTATTATTTTTGATGCTGTGGTCTAACCTTGACATACTAATGGAGCTAAGAGCTGTTGGTCCTTCCACGTAGATTTCAGCTTGCCAAATGAATGCCAGGTTCATTCTTTTAAAATTATTGGTTAATTAATTGCCCTGTGCTGACCATGCTGCTATTTGTCACAGGGGAGAAACATAAAGTTAGAATATTTGCGCCTGTATGTAATAAAATCATGTGGGAAGATCCAATTGCAGATCTCTTGGCATAACACGCCCCTTAGGAACGCCCACAAATCCTTGGATCAGAGCCTCTGCCTGTAGAACAAAGCGAATGCCATCATAGAGTTCGACTATTGTTGCTTTATTTAAGAACTTCATTTCAGGTAGATGGATAAAACAAAACAAAACAAGGGACTCTTGTCTCAACAGCTAGCTATCATGAAGAACTTCTCCTCTTTTGCTGTCAATAGCTCATATGTTGGTCTTCCGTCTTGCTGATAGGTAATAATTTTCAAAGCAAGCTTAGGGAGCTGTGACTCTTGATTAAAACTAATAAGGGAGGGAGACACGGGTTTTTAAAAATCTCTCAAGAAATTATTACTGACAACTCTCCCTTGAATTCCTATACAGAAGAAGAGCAGTGAGAATTTAAATACTCAGACTGGAGAAACTAATTAATCCAGTCTCCCTCCCCAGCCTTCATACAGGAAGCATGACTATCTACATCATTCAAGATTGCCACTTGCTACTAATGCTGTATATTAGCAGAAATCTGTGCAATACATTTACAATGCACTCATTAAAATCACAGTCTCAACCCCACATATAGGGTACATTCCAGCCAACCCTAAGTACTGTTTAGGCTTACATTCTTATTAGTGGTGTCTGGTCCATTAGGAAAAATCCAGCACTGCTCCACCAAGCCCAGACTTCACTTCATACTTACAGTTAGTCCAGGGAATGGTGCAGCTGGTCACCTTCCTTCTCCTTAATCTCACTGTTGCCCTTGTAGAACTCAACAGGAAGCAGAATGAAAAGAAAACTAGAATTAGTTTGCCTGTCATTGACTCTGGCTCCCCCTACTGTTGGCCTCCTTGCCTTCCACCCTACCAGTCCTAATCTGCAGCAGTCACCTACGCAGAACCCTACGCACACTGAATTGAGAGCAAACCTCTTTGAATACAGTAGGACTTCCTTTCAGAGGAACATGCATAGGGTTGCACTGCCCATTCATTACAGTGTAACTATTTCTGTGCATGCTCAGTTTTTGTTTCCTTTGAAATCAATGGGGCTTAAAATTTTGGTTGGATTAGAAGCAGGTTTGATAGTTTTCACTGAAATGTATATCAGTCTGGAAAAGGGCCATACCCAAAAGCATACTTTCACATATCACTAAGGACCAGACCAGATGTGGCATAGCAGATGCATACAGTATCTCTAATATAATATAATATAATATAATATAATATAATATAATATAATAAAGACAATACAATACATTATATTATAATAAACTTTTTAAGCCTCAGAGAGCTATAAATATGATCAGAGCAATACCACAGGGGAGATATAAGAGTCTGGCATCCTTTTTCCCCTCAGGTTATTCTTAACAAAATCACACACTAAACTATTGGGAAGAAAAAACTTATGGAAAAAAAGTGACCTTGTATACTTACCCCTGAAGACAGAAAAATAGTGGGAGTGGGGTTGGTTTTGATTGGAGAAACTGTCCCGAAAGCAAAGGTTTACTCATCCTTTCCCCCGTGCCACTGCTCTTCAGAATCCCTCACAAGTTCTGTCAAAGTTAAAAGGACATGCCTTGTGCTTCATGACTAGTTTAGCCCTGGATAGGCCTCTACCACCTCTGCCACCACGGGAGTGGCTGATGGGACTCCAACTCCCATCAGCCCCAGGCAGCATGGCCAATGCTTAGGGGTGATGAGAGATCAGTGACATCTGGAGGGCCATCGCTGCTCTAGAACAAACATGGCAGTAAGCCTTCTTGCCCTCAAGATCTGCATAAATAGATACTGCTTCATTAGTAGTGGTTGATGTGGATAGTTCACCCCAGAAAACAGAATCCAGAAAAATCACCTGTAGCCCCATGGCCATCCCACAGGGATACTTGTTTTAATATGATGTCAGTCCATGTCAAAAAAACATCCAGCTGGAGCTGACATGTGGAAGTATACTTATTATAGGAAGTAACAGTCATTTAAGTTGCCAATATTTTTTTATCACATGAAATAAAGTAAACTGTTATAAGGCAGGATCACATTCCGATGAAATTCAGAAATAATTAATTACAAGCTACAGTTAGATCTGATTGTGACATCCTAATTAATTAATAGCAAAGTCATGAAGCATCTTCAAGAGGCTCGCCTGAGAGGTTTAACGCTGATGGAACAGCTCCAGTTCTGAGACTAATCAACAAATCTGCAAAGAAAAAAGAAAAAAAGGTTATATAGCTCAAAATCTGAGGTCACCCAACCAGCTCAGTCAACTAGCACCGCTATAAAGAGTATTAATAGTATATCCAAGGCAAGAGCGGTGTGTCCTGTTTCACTGCTTGAAGCGAAACAGGAAGTGCCACTCTGCCACTTCCACCATCTGTGGCACTTCCCCCTGCTGCTTCCACCACTGGTGGAGAAGCGGTGCTGGTATCAGCGCTGATTTCGTGTGAAATCTGGCTTATTTTGGGTGGGATCTCTTACACTCCACAATATCTCGCCTAAAATTGGCCGAAATTGTCACCGATTCTGCTGGTGCTTCTCCCGTGGTGGCAGAGGTGGTGGAGCAGGCAGAGGGCGTCCACGGGGGTGCTGCTTCTACCCCCTGAGGTGGTGGCCTCTGCTCCCCAATGGCTGCACCAGCCCTCTCCACGTTTCCAACATCAGTGTTGCATCCCAGGGGCCAATTCTTGCATTACTATTATCAGCAAGTTTACTTATATGTCACTCCCCAAATGATGCCCTCAATGGCTCACAAGAACAATAAATAAATCATCCATATATGGGAAAACACAGAAACAGATAATAGCAAGCATATTTTGCTATGTAATATTTATATCCACATTAGCAAGCTAACAAAAACATTCACTTTATAAATAAGGAGAAATAAGAACAGGATGTTTTAATGCCATCATCATTACAGAGGTGTCTATGGAGGGGATATATTCATTGAAAATGTTAACTTTTTTTCTTAAAAAAAGGGAACTGCGGCACTGGGGAGCTGGCAGGCTGGCGAGCCCCCCTAGATTTAGAGGCCCTAGGCTTCAGCCTACTTAGCCTATACCTAAATCCAGCACTGCTACCCGCGTCAACATGAGGTTGGTTTATATAGGTAAAGGTAAAGGGACCCCTGACCGTTAGGTCCAGTCGTAACCGACTCCGGGGTTGCGGCGCTCATCTTGCTTTATTGGCCAAGGGAGCTGGTGTACAGCTTCCGGGTCATGTGGCCAGCATGACTAAGCCACTTCTGGCGAACCAGAGCAGCGCACGGAAACGCCGTTTACCTTCCCACCGGAGCGGTACCTATTTATCTACTTGCACTTTGATGTGCTTTCGAACTGCTAGGTTGGCAGAGCAGGGACCGAGCAACGGGAGCTCACCCTGTCGCGGGGATTCAAACCGCCGACCTTCTGATCGGCAAGTCCTAGGCTCCGTGGTTTAACTCACCGTGCCACCCGCGTCCCTCCTTGGTTTATATACCGGGTTTAAATGTGATAATTCTTTGAAGTAACAAGGGGTAGGGAGCCACATATCCCTTCGTCTCTCATGAAGTTTATCACGAGTAATATCACCTTCTCTCCCTTTCATTGTGTGGGACAAAGTCTGAGCCATTCAATGTTCATTCTTTGGCCTATTAAACTGGCACTGTTTCACTGTTTTCCTCACATGCTTTCTTTTGTTCCAGATTGCTGGCTAACAGCTGCTTTAAAAGAAGAAGTACTTGAGAGAAACATGTTTGCCCGGTGCTGACATTAATGCTTTTGCACTCCTGCATCTCAACAGTCTTCCGGCACTCTTGCGCAGCAGAAAACCAGCAGCCCACCAAATGCCAAACAATGCCTGCTTGCACACAAGACTTCTAAGGGCTTTTATTCTCTCCCTCCCTCTCTCTCACTTTGGGCTTCTAGATAAACAGACTTAATGAGAACAATATATTTTTGAAGACAAAAAAGGGGATAAACGGAATTGGTTTGTACAGTGTTAACATTCTCTTTTAATAAAATGGAAATTCAACGGTATCACATCGGGGCTGTCTGATAGTTGGTAATCAAATGACTAGATTATGAAATCCTGATATTATTAATTATTGTTTTTTATTCAATGGCAAACAAGTTTTTTTTAAAAAAAATCCTCTTGTATATTTGTACAAAGTTACACACACATATATAGATTTAAAAATGAGTTGGTTGGTTGGTTGGTTGGTTGGTTGGTTGTTGATGTTTTTTTTGCTGTCTTGAATAAAGAAGAAACACCCATTTAAATTACAGTTCAGGTTTTGATGAGATCACAGAGAGAATTGGTGACATGAGAGCTATATGCCTGCTTTCCCACCAATAGGGGTACATTGTTTTTTGTAAATAACTCCCAGTGATAAAGGATGAAGAAGGCATGCAACTTCAGTTTTTCCCCCAAATCAGCTTTCAGTTTTAGACCCCAGGCAGGCAGCCTCCAAATCAGTTTGGACCAAAGGAGGCTGTTTACCAAAGTTCTGAATGGTTATGTGCCTTGTGGTGTAGAGAGATTCTAGGGCTGGGGAAACCCAGGTTCAAATCACCACCTAAAGCTTTCTAGGTGACCTGTGCCAAATGTTCTCTTAGAGACTTAGCCTAACCTACCTCATAGTACTTGTTGTGAGAATAAATCGGGAGGGACAGAAGAATCCCATGAACTTCTTGGAGGAAAGGCAAGATACAAATGAAATGAAATAAATGCAGAACATTTCAGAAGTGGGGAGCTTTGTCCCACATACTAGATTCTGGGAGGAGTATGTTTTATATTCAAAGCTCCTGGCTTTGAATTCCCTGAAGTCAAGTTTTATTGATTTTGATGGAGTTTAAAGTTCCTTCCCTACACTCCTATTCTGTCGTTAATGGGCAGAAGCGAGCCCATGTGGAACGTAAGTAGACACTGTATTCATTTATTCATTTATATAGTGCTTACATGCCAATGGCTTCTCAGAGGTTTACAAGTATATAGAGATAGATAGCAATAATGGTAATGAAATTATGAAAAGGCACTCTGAGTGTGAAAGGTGATTTTCTTTCAAGTAACCACGGGTGCCCGGCAATAGGGAGAGGGCAGCTAGGGGGGTAACTATTTGCCTGCCCATCAACCCATAACAATGATGGGTGGCATCTGTGAATCTCACTCTCCTGTTACCAAAGCCTGCTGGGAGGTTTTTGACATTATGACCTTCACCAATAGTTATAGTTCTTCTCACTGTGAGCAGCTAAATAAATAAACTATAAGCAGATTGAACATGCATTCACTATAAGCACAGATCTCACATTACTATTTGGGGACTACCAATATTCAGAGCTGTAACAGCATTGAGAAGCAGCTTGCTCAACCACCCCATAAACTTTTATTGCTTTCAAAGTTCAAGTAACAACATTTCAATTTTTCTAAGAAAAACCTGTCTCTCCCCACCAGATATAATACCATCTGAATATTCCGCATATAATCTCAGTTCATTGCTCAATGTCTATTTAAACCCTTTATGAAACCATAATTATATAAACAGAGAACCTCCCACACTCTTGACTAGCGGAAAAATACACATTAACTCCTGGCATGCGGTGGGTGGATGCTATTAAAAAAAGAAGAAAGGAAAGGAAAAGAGGAAGCTTCAAATCAGGATCGTGTCACATTTAACACACAGTTCCCACCTGCAAAAGGAAGATAGACAGCAAGTCCTCCTCTTTGTATTAACATGGAATAAGTTAATGCTGCGCAGGCCAATGGATTGACAGTTTGGATTGGTAGTTTGCACTACAGTGATGCAAAGCAAAGGGTGTGTGTGTGTGTGAAAGGGAAGTTAAATGCTGAACACATACAAGTTCATGACAGAACAAGTTTGCTTGTTCCCTCTTTCATAAACCCCACTCCCTCTCTAGCTCACACCTCAATCACTCCATTCATCTGGTTCGTGCTCTCAGTCACCCATGTTTCATTCTTTTTCTTTCTTTCATTCATTCTCTCTCTGTCTCTCCTTCCATGTGCATACACACATGCACACCACACAAAAAGGACAGTGGCCAGGGTGGTGTGTTTGTGTGTGTGATTTGTCAGATGAGCCAGAGTGGCACTGAGTGATGTGGCTCCCGCGTATGAATCTTAAAATGTGGGGCTCACTTAGATATGATGGTCGCAGGTTCTAGGCGTATAACATTGAGGTTGAAACTGCCCAAATCAGTGAATCAAATGCCAGATCAGAACAGTTTTATTTCAGGAATCCTTTAAGATAATAAGAATAGCCTTGCTGGATTATGTTTATGTTTATGATTAATTGAATTTACCGTATTTTTTCCTCTATAAGACTCCCTTTTTCCCTCCTAAAAAGTAAAGGAAAATGTGTGTGCGTCTTATGGAGTGAATGCAGGCTGTGCGGCTATCCCAGAAGCCAGAACAGCAAGAGGGATTGCTGCTTTCACTGCGCAGTGATCCCTCTTGCTGTTCTGGCTTCTGATATTCAGAATATTTTTTTTCTTGTTTTCCTCCTCCAAAAACTAGGTGCGTCTTGTGGTCTGGTGCGTCTTATAGAGCGAAAAATATGGTATATACCGCCCTATACCCAGAGGTCTCAGGGCAGTTCACAGAAAAGATCACAATATATAAAATCAGAATGAGAACAATAACCCAATAACCACTGCCCCAAAAAAACACATTTTAAAAGGCCATAGACCTGGTTTAAAAGGAACGTTTCTGCCTAGTGCCTAAAGGTGTATAATGAAGGCGCCAGGCGAATGTCCCTGGGGAGAGCATTCCCCAGACAGGGAGCCACTGCAGAGAAGGCCTGTTCTTGTGTTGCTACCCTCCGGACCTCATGAGCAGGAGGCACATGAAGAAGGGCCTCAGAAGATGATGTCAGGGTCTGGGGAGGTTCATATGGAGAGAGGCAGTCCTTCAGGTATTGCAGTCCTGAGCTACTGACCACTGGCCCATCTAGCCCAGCATCCTGTTCTCACAGTGGCCGACCAGATGCCTGTGGGAAACCCACAAGCAAGACCTGAGCACCAGAGCTCTCTCCCCTCCTGTGGTTTCCAGCAACAGGTAGTCAGGACCATGTCTGCCCCTGACTGTAGAGGTAGAGCATAGCGACCATGGCTAGTAGCCATTGGTAGCTTTATCCTCCATGAATCGGTCTAATCCTATTCTAAAGCCATCCAAAATGGCGGCCAACACTGACACCATCACTTTGCACCACGAATGGTGCTCTAATTATCTCCCTTCTTCCTTTTAAAAGAGTTTTTCCCCCCCCATCTCCAAACGTAACAAAAATGAAAACATTGTCAGCTGGCATCGACAATAAAAAAAATACTCCATCCGTAGTAACTTAAATGTATAGAGATTGATATGAGCAGTCTGTATGCCCTAGATGAGATTGATGATTATAAGCCACACGTTCAAATGGCAGTGAAATCTTTGGACCACTGAGTAGTTAATATTCTACCTTCTGGTGTTTTAATCCATGCTTTAAATTTTGTACAAAGTTTTATACTTTTATAAGCTGCTTGGAGGTGTGGGGTGGAAAACAAGGTATACATTTCTTAAATGAACAAACAAGAGGTGCTGGGTAAAGAATTTTGAGCCCTTCCTTTAACTGTGGTCTACATTTCTACAGCTTCACTCTTTTCTGCTCAGCCAAGCCTTGGATATTGCCTGTATAAAAACCACTTGGACTAAGGAGCTGTGGGTAGCGGTTTCAGTGCCACTCACC